>NW_020664404.1:12541607-12574062 GCF_002925995.2 Terrapene triunguis
AGTAGATTATGAGCTTTGTAATGATACCTTACAAGAGACCTTTTGCACGAAGCATATCCCAGTTGCATTATATTCACTTATTATCAAATCTTTATAAAACTATCCCAGTTACATTATATTCACTTATTATCATGTTTTTATAAAACCATATAGACTGGACAACGTCACAACTGCAATATGGAGAATGGCTTCGGAAGGCAACACGTGACTCACAGCAATGAGCCTTTTTTATCCCCTTGCTCCCCAGCACTGGGTGCCTAGGGTTTTCTGAGAGAGACAGAGAGAGATGCAGTTGCCCTTATTTTCTCTAGCATGCTTTCAGCACTGAGCAGCCCAGCCACCCTCCCGCCTAGATTGCTACTGCTGTCACTGGGGCGTGAAAAGCATTCAGAACCTCACCAACAGGCACCCCAGTGTGACAGGCAGTGCAATGAGGGGGCAGAGAGAGAACTCTCCAAAACCAAACCGCAGCTCAGGGAGGGCTGGTACCTTCAGAAGGAGATCCACTCTGTGTGCCTATTGAGTCTGAATGAGTCATGAAAACAACGAGACCGGTGGCACCTTAAAGACTAACATTTATTTGGGCATAAGCTTTCGTGGGTAAAAAACCCACTTCTTCAGCTGAATGGAGATGACTCCTTGTTGTTTTTGTGGATACCAACTAACACGGCTACCCCTCTGATAATGAGTCATGCGTTAAACTCCTCTCCCAGGCAATCAGAGCACTGTTTACAAGAGGTCATTGAGATACGGAAGTGGGGGGAGGGGGGGTTGCTATAAATTCATGTAAGGACCAGAAAAGAAAAACTGAACATGCAGAAGAGAAAATCTGTGATGGTCAGTGAGGGCAGAGGGATGGGGAGCAGAAACGCCCATGTGCCCCTTGTTGAGGGAAACAGGCAGAGCATGGGGTTGCTGTGGCACTAGGGGGAGGGAGCTCTATTCCCTCCTGCAGCTATCTCAGTCTCTTTGGAGCTCAGGAACTGAGAAAGCCCACAGCCGCTCCGTATCTATCACTGGAATTTATTAAGCAACAAAATGAGTTTCAAGGGGGAGTGATTGCTTTGATGTTCTGTCAGATCCTCCTCCTCCTACATCCTGTTCTCTGCAAAGATTTGCAGAAGAAAGAGAGAAAGTGGGACAGATCCTGCCAGGTGGAAAGCCCCTTGTGAGAGGTTCTGAGCACCTCGCTTGATGTGAGTGGGAGCTGAAGATGCTCAGCACCACTCAGAGGCCAGCAGCACCTCACAGGATGGGGCCATGGGAGAGCTGAGTGGGACCCTCTCCTGCTAAGCTCTGGAGATGGGCTCCAGCATTTCCTGCTTCCTGATAAAGGAGGCACATTCCTCTTTTCCGAGGCTGCGGTTCCTCTGGCGCTTGTTTCCTTTTAAGAATAAATTCCCTTCTCCTATCCCGAGACTGTTTAAAATACACCCCAGGGGGAATGACTGGCTTTCAGCAGTTACTCTGACATTTTCAAGCAAAATGATTTATTGATGCATTTTTGAACAATTCTTTGCCAAAAAAAGAGCCGCACTGAATTCTCCACAAAGAACTCTGCCCTTCTCCATTCTCTGCTGCTCAGACTTAGAATTTCTTCTGCTTCTTTTCCTCCCTCCCTCCTCTTTCTTCTGCTTCCTCCTCCTCCTCATAAATGGGAAATGAAGTACGTAAGAAACACATTGATTCTGCTGCATCCTTGCCAGTATCCTACAGGCTGGCACAAGCCTGGAAGGAATTTGGTTTGTCCAAATCGTGACTGACACTGAGAGCCACGCAGGCATCTTGTCAGGGTCCTATGGGCCACATCAACTCTGCATATGCATTTATCAAATCAAAATACATGCATACAGCGCAGCCACCGCATTGGCTTGGCTTTGTCACATCAAAGCAGTAGAAATCTGCATCTGATCTCCCCAGCCTTCACCCTGAAGTTACACAGAGTGGGGCAACAAGGGGTCGCATTTTGGGACCCTACAGAACACACTCCGGGCAGTGCACCTAAGGGTGCTGCTACTGAGCTCCCACTGGGCCTGGCGTTGCAGGGGCTAACGTGGAGTCCCTCAACAGGGAGCTCTCTGAGGCCAGTGTATGTCTTTTATGGGTGGTAGGTGATTAGCTGTTAGGTAGCTGGGTGACTGGGCAGATTCACAGTGCCCTTTGGCTGGGTGACACGAGTGTCAGCCTGCTGCAGCCCTTTGTCAAGGGGGATTATCAGGGCTGATTCCAGAAAGGAGAGAGGCCACAACATAACATCACAAAATCCCCATGGTACCAATGTACCTCCCTGCCCCAAAATCCTGTAGCTGCACTAAGGCCTGGAGAGAGCCAATGGGGTGAAGTAGTGAAACCCTTTCCAGGCCAGCTTCTGAATGTGGCTAGGAGCAGAGAGAAGGTGGGAAATCCAGGTCCAGGACCCTTCACTGGGCCCTGGGCTAAAGGCACAGGAAGAGGAGGGGGAAAGAGGGAGAAGGAAATGGAACAGAGAGTACATAAGAGGCTTTTCACCCACCCAGCATCTCCTTCCTCACTCATTGCATAGACATTTCCCCATGGCTGAACACTCATATCCCAATGTTGGTTGGGCACGTAACCCTCCTGTGAGATAGGGAAGTCTTATTAGCCACATCTGAGGCCCAGAGAGGTGCAGTGACTAGGCCAAGGCCACAGAGTAGCAAAGCTGGGAACAGAACCCAGGAGTCCTGACTGTTAGTCCTGTTCTATAGCCATTGGGAAACATCCTCCCCTTCCCCCCATATCCAGATCCACTGATGTCTGGATGAAAACAGACCTCTCTTTGATGGAGTCATCATGAGAAAAAAGAATCTCAAGTCTCTGGCACTGCTTTATTAGGCATCAAACACATCGCTCAGCGAACAGCAGGTGAGGGATGAAATCATTAGAATCATGTCAGTTACACGTCACAAGGATCTCACTCACTGCAGTTCTGTTCCCAGCAGGCATCAGGGCTGCAGCATCTGCACTTTGGAAAAGAAAATCGCCTCTAAGCTCAGCATTTGAGAGAGGAATCTTGAAGTTATTCCTTTATATTTATTGTACTATTACAACAAACCTCATTCTGAGATATGCAAGAAAGAAAGAAAGAGTTTTGTATTAGACACAGGAATGCTTTGACAAGGTTACATTGCAACCCCAAACACTGGTGCATATACTTCACTGTCCCAAGCTTCTGTTTGACTTAAGCAGCCCCTCCCATGGCCAAACAAATCATTCTTCTGTTAAAAATAAAAAATAAAATAAAATAAAATAAAATAGAAAGAAAGAAAGAAAGAAAGAAAGAAAGAAAGAAAGAAAACTATGCACAATAAGTCAGCCTTTCACGCCCGCTGAATGGAGGAGCAGTTCCTATTTAACTCAATCAGGAGAGGTGGGGGTTGTGCACCCATATATGCAGGGCTGAATATGGTGCAGTATTTGTTCACATATACCCACCCTCCCATCACCATTAGACACAAATCCACTTTTCCCCAGGCTATTGCCCTGAAGTCATGCTGCTTTGTGCTGTGATGGTGTCATACCCAACAAGGCAAGCAGGCTGTACACATATAGGAACTGCCAGACTGGACCAGACCTGAGATCCAGCTAGTCCACAATCTTGTCTGCCACAGTGGACAATACTAGACGCTTCTGAGGAAAGTGTAAACCCCCACAATGGACAGTTATGTAGTACAGTGCCCCTGGGAAAATGTCTTCCTGACCCTCTGCAGTTAGTGCTTGGCTTACGCATGACAGTGTGTATCCCTTTGATATTTTGGTCCTGTCTAGTGTTGTGGGTATCCTTATTCTGAAATCTCCTATGTTCTGTACCTCAAAGATGCCTTGTGATGGTGCGTTCCCCAGGCTGATCGTGCTTTGGGTAAAAAAGCACTTCTGCTTCTTAAAGTTCAGTTCTTGGACGGGTGACATCTGGGGACCATGCAGATGTGGGAGATACCCTGTGCTCTTTCCTCTGAGTGAGTACTGAGCTTCATCACGTTCTAAAGGACATGATACTGCTGGAGCAGATGAGGCAGAAACCCGAGGATCCCATGATTTGCACACATTAAAGATCTGATGGCACTTTTTGCAAGAGCTAGGGCACATTCTACTTCTGTAATTTAAAATCCCAAACTCCCATTGCAATTGCGGTGGAATACAGCATCATTCACTTCACGTCCTGGAACTCTGGTGCAATGTGGTTGGCTGCTGTTAAACACTTAAATAGTCACAGCCTTCCACCTGCGAGGAGCCTGCATTTCAGGATGTGGGTGTGCTGATTCTTGTGTGTATGAGTTTGGGATGCAAAGGATGAGAGGAATGCGAGACTGTCAGAAAGCAGAGAACCCAGGTTCTGGGCCTCAGAGCATCACACTCACAGCTACGCAGTTATTAGTGGGGATGATTTTCTGCTTGAAGGTGAACATCTTCTTCAGCTCACTGCGGAAGCGGTCATGCAACCAGGCGTAGAGGAAGGGGTTGCAGCAGGAGGAGCTCATGGCGAACCAGTGGCAGAGCAGCTGGATAAGCAGGAAGTAGTGCTTGTTGATGAGATTGATGTCTATGTCACGAATTATGTTGAAGACGTGGATGGGGAGCCAGCAGATCCCAAAAGCAGCCACCACCAGCACGATGAGGCGGAAGATCTTCCTTTTCCTCACCCGGTCGAACTCTGCCTGGCTTTGTGTTGGGTGACCGGGCACCACACGGTTCTTGAGCTTGACTGTGATACAGATGTATGAGAGGGAGACAGCTGAGAGGGGCAGGATGTAGGTGATGATCAGGGTGCTATAGGCATAGGCCAGGCGCTCCTTCTCCTCTTCCATCCAGAACTCCTCGCAGATGGCAAAGCCCTCCTTCTGGAACTCCACGTGATACGTGTGGGCGATGGCAGGGGCCACCAGTGCACAGGACAGCAACCAGATTCCACCCACCACATACACACAGGTGGTGACCGAGATGCGCTTCTTCAGCGGGTGCACCGTGGCATAGTACCTGGAAAGAGAGGGAGAGGGAATGAGTGTGGGTGCTTTCTCTTAAATGGCGTTATCCCTGTAGCTCATGTATCTCACCAGTCAGGGCTGCTCCTGGCTTGTGTGTATCAAGACCCAAATAAGGCCTCAGCATGTATAGGAAGCATCTCACCCTGAGGGGTCATGAGGGGTCCTCCTGACTGAGCTGGGGGAGGAGTCAAGCTGAGCTCACATTGCTTTTTGAAGAACTTATTGTTTGCACCGAACCTGACAGACATTGAAACTAGCGTTTGGGTCCATGGGTAGAGGATGGTGGAGCTGGAGCAGTAAACAAATGCGCCAGTGACCAACTGCATGAACAGAGTGATCACTACCAGCTACACAGCTCCCTGCCGTGCTGCCAGAGGGTGAGACTCCTCCACAATGATATATACTGAGTAACGGTTACCTAAATTAGCCACTAGAGACCGTTTTACATTAACTGCACATGTTCGGCTGCTGTCCTTGTGTTCATGTATTTACAACAGTGGAGATGCTGTTTTAACTGCACTCTCTCTCTGCCCCACCTTTGAAAGCTATACCTGCTCTTCAGGGCCGGCTTTAGGCCGATTCCCGAATCTGCCCCCGCCTAAGAGGGCCCCGCGCCCAGCCAGAGCGCGGCAACCCCGTGGCCCCGCAACCCCGGCTGGAGCGCGGCAAGCCCCGCGGCCCCGATCCACCGGCCGGAGCGCGGCAAGTCCCGCGGCCCCGCAACTCCGGCCGGAGCGCGGCAACTCCGCGGCCCCGATCCCCCGGCCGGAGCGCGGCAAATCCCCCGGCCCAGCTCCCCCGGCCGGAGCGCGGCAAGTCCCGCGGCCCCGCTACCCCGGCCGAAGCGCGGCAGCCCTGCGGCCCGGCTACCCTGGCAGGAGCGCGGCAAAGTGCTCTTCATTTTCATCCAAGCCCCGGTCCAGGTGTTTCAGTGTCAGGATGGGGTTGAAGTTTCTCCGCAGAGGGCTAACCCCCTCTCCAAGCAGACAGCTAGTGCTATGCATCTCTGAAATCCTCCGGATACGGCTCAGGTGGGCGCCACATGGTGCCTAGGGCTTGTGCTGGCTCCTCTGCACAGGACGGTGCTTCACCCACAATTAATGCACAGGGAGTCCACTCTGTAAGAGAACAAAGAACGCTGCCCCCTACTGAACTGTGGAGTCACTGATGGAAAGATCTCCTCATCTGCTGGTGACTACTACAGAGGACTATCTTTCGGTGTATGGTTTCAGAGGCACAGCTCCCATCATTGTTAATGAATCCTGGGGCGCTGTACCACAAAGTTATGTCTACTGTATATTTGATCAGCTTCATCGACATTACCTGGGTTGGAGGAATGACAGAGGAAAAGGAAAGACCAGACAGTATAGGATACAGGTATCAAAAGGGACAGAGATGCCCAGGTGGTTTCTCCTATTTACCTCATCCCAGGATACAAGAACAAAAGGGCACTTGCTGAAATTAGAAGGTTAAACATTAAATTACATTTTAAAAAGCATCAAGTTTCTACACTGATGAAAGGAGAGAGTAGTTAATACATTCTGTAGTTAACCTTTGGAACTCACCATCACAGTATATAACTGAGGCAAAGAGTGAGTGCGGTAAGAACAGCATCTGCCAGTTGCACTAGCTAAGGTAAAATTACAAGGACTATCAACCAGGTTTCAGGGTCTAAAGTGATCACTTGATGATGTAATAAAGCCATTTCCTGCCATAATCAGGGCCGGCGCAACCCATTAGGAGACCTAGGCAGTCACCTAGGGCACTACAATTTGGGGGGCGGCGACCGCGGCGGTATTTCGGCAGCGGGACCTTCCGCCGCCTAGGGTGGCAGAAAAGCTGGCAGCACTCCTGGCCATAATGTATATATATAGTACTGCTCAGTTGGGGAGAACTACATCTCCTGACGCATCCAGCACTGACAACCATCAGAGACAAGCTATCAGACTTAGTGGGCTCTTGCTCTGTTCTAGTTCTACACTAGTGCCACTAGTTACAATCCCTAAAGCTTCTGGTAGTCCTTAATCGATAAAACTCCACATAACCAAGGGGAATCAGCAGCAGTCAGCTCAGCAGCAGCAGCAGCAAATTCCAGGGCTGAGCACAAAAGCTACAGAAGAGGTTTTCCCCTCAGTTCCAAAGCTGTCATTTTCTAGTTAGTCAAACATTTAATGGCTGCTTTTTCTTATTTCATTAACATTACATTTCTATTGCATTAAATTAAGCAAAAAGGCCTGACATGTGGTGCCAAATCTGCAGGAAATGATACCCTTCCAGCGCAGAAAAGCCTCTAGTCCCTAAGAGCTGTAATTATCCCAGCAGAGGCACAGGCACAGAATTAACCCCTAGGAACAGCTTTTATTGTGGAAGAATGAAATAATAGAGGCTTTTATTTTCCCCATCCTGAGGCCTTGTGTTAAACAGTGGGTGCCTTCAGTTGTCTCCAGAAACACCCGGCCTATCAGAAGGCTCCTTATCAACCACCCAAGCAGCCCTTTGTATGAAGTTACTCTGAATCATACTTGGGAGCTTCAGGCAGCATTTTTAAAAAGACTAAAAACAAAAAAATCACCTAATTAATCTCTTTTCTCCTCTTTCACTATGTGCATTGTACTCATTTCCTCACTATTTCTTATGATCGAAGACTTGTAAGAGCTGAGCCTCCTGCCAGCCATTTTAAGTGAATAAAATGTGGTTTGATGTAGCACCTTTCACATACTGGGTGTTCTACCTTCAGCACTAACTCACACTCAGCTCTCCCCCTCAACCCTCTGACTGTCTGTCTATGTAGGTATCCGTACCTCCCTCTTCACCTTGATGTTTGAACCTATGTAACTGATTGACATTCACATCCAGGAAAAAGCAACAGAGAGTCCTGTGGCACCTTTAAGACTAACAGATGTATTGGAGCCTAAGCTTTCATGGGTGAATGCCCACTTCGTCGGATGCAAGGAAAGCATCTCTATTCAGGACAGCCCTTAAGCATGTGCTGAACTTTAAACGTGCTTAAGTCCTATTGAAGTCAATGAGACTTAACCATGTGCTGAAATTTGAGCACGGGCTTATGTGGTGTCTTGTGTCAGGGCCAGATAAGGTGACCAGATAGCAAGGGTGAAAAATCAGGACGGTGGGGGGGGGGGGGGGGAGGGGAGAATAGGCACCTATATAAGAAAAAGGCCCAAATATCAGGAGTGTCCCTATAAAATTGGGACATTTGGTCATCCTGGGCCCAGAGAGAATTTTGGTTGAAATTATCTAGCTGTGTCCCAGCCTACATTCCAGCTAGTAATAAATGCCCCAGTTAGATATTATTCAAATTATCTCTATTTTTATTATGACCTTCTTATCCCTTTACTTGTATTTTATGATTAGATTGCACAAAACAGTCAAGATTATAATGGAAAATAGGGACTGGAAAGGAGCATCTGAAATTAAACAAACCCTCAGCAGAAGACGATTGCATAGCAATTGAACTGATTTCTCTGACATGAACCTCCCAAAACCAGGATTCTGATAAATCTGTGCTATCATATGAGTGGGATAGCCCTATACAGAGCTAAATTCAGGCTGGACCTAGGCTTATAAAAGATGTGTGCTCCCGCTTAACTTTACACACGAGTAGCTCATTGAGATGAAGCACATGCCTGTCTTTGCAGGATCAGAGCCTTACTCCTGATTTCCTTCTCAGAGGTGCAAGGGAATTCCTTAATTCTAGTATAAATGGGACCTTTGAACTGAACATTACCTGACCATTGCATTGCATTGGCAAAGGTGATACTTTGAAACAAAATTTGAAGGTTCTGTGACTTGCCCCATTCACAGAGTAAATATTTTAAGGCCATTTCATTCTGGATGCTGTTGGGCTGCGATATGACCGTTTCTCACAGAACGTATACATCTCTTTAGGGATGTAAGGGTGAGAAATTCCTGCACCACCTAAGTCCTACTTATTTTGAGGACTCATGTGGAACTGGGGTGGTGAATAGGCTTTGTGCTGCCTCTTTGCACACAGGAGAATGTCATCCTATCTGAAAGAGTCCCTTGGAAAAGGGCAGCTAAGTGTTCTAGCTAAATCCTTCTGATCCGCTATAATTTCCTAACCAAACCTTTGAATTTAAGGGTACTGACCAGTTTCATAATTCCTGGGAAGGTGCCTGAACTCCAAAGACTGGATGGAGAAAAATTAACACAGAGGCCTGGTTTGATTGAATAATATGAGCCTGATTCACCACTCCACTCCATTAGCTTCACCCTGGCATGACTCATTTGGAGTTAGTGAAGTAACACTGGCATGAAACATGTATAAGAGAGTGGTGAATCAGGCCTTATGTTGGTAAATAATATGCACCCAAGAAGACTTATGGTGATGGGAGCTTGAGAAACATCTAAGATGACAGACAGAGACAGAGAGATATTTTCAGTAATGACATTTTCCATTCCAAGCTAGTGGTGCCTTCCGTACCTTGCAATGTACCACAGAATCACCCACTAATGCTGCTTTAGGGAAGGAAAGAGAGTAGTTAAAAGTAGGGCTCCCTGAACATGTAGCCCTAAGTGTGCAGTTATAAAGGGGGTTATGAATGCTGCAGGTCCTTTCGTCTAGATTCTCCTTGAACATGGAGGAACAGCCCAACCCTAAATGCAAAGAGAGTTACAGAAATTCAAGATGGGAAAGCCTTACTGGGACGTAACTAGTCCAGCCCCCGCATCAGAAAATGCAGAATCAGACCAAACAGCACAGTTACCAAGTATATTTAAGTCTCACGTAACCAGATTTCCAACACTCCCCTTGGCAGGTCATCCTACATCCTAAGAGATCTCACTGTCAGAAAGTTCTTTCCTGCTAGTCCAGCCTAAATCTTCCCTTTGTTCGTCTAATCTGCTTTGCCTCCATTGCACCTGTTTTGTTCTGCCAGCATCTGAGTCATGTTTGCATTAAAAATGCTCCTTGTATCTGGGGCTTAGTTTTGGAATCCGCCTATTTCTTTCCATTCCCCACTGGGACTGCAGCCTTCCTTACAAAAGTGACATCGCCATGGAAACACAATGTTCCAAAGCCCAAAAAAACAAGCCCCAACCCAGATCCCATGTCTGTCTCTGTTTAGGAAGGGATTGTGCCTGCCATTTGGGGGTCAGAACAATTTGTCTGGCACAGATTCGTATGGCAAGGTATTAATAACCTGGAACTTGCAGAAATGATACCTAGTGCTCTACAGAACCAGCCGTCAAGGACATCATTATTTAGTGGCACTGAAATCGGAACAAGAGCAGTAGAAAGTTCACTCCCAAACTAAACACACATACATTTCCAGTCCCATGCTGGCTGCTTAGCCCTCCTGGTCAGGTGAAGGGATGTGAAATTAGCTAATTTTGCAACACAGCTGGCTACAAGTTGCAAGCATGGGGAACACTTTATGATTTCTGCCTATAGGGAAAGAAGCATGGGGCACAAATATGCCTCACACAAAGAGAAGGAGATTGAGTAGCATATTCCTGTTGTGTTTGCTTCACAGTTTGGAACCTTCTGGCGTGATGACACTGGTTTAATCTTCACCGTGCCATGGCATTTCTCCAGCCCTGATGAGTGCCAAAGCCACAGGACTTCAATACAAAGTGCAGAAGGAGGAAAGGAAATGGAATTGCTATTTGCAGTGATCTAGGCTCTGTCATTGGATCAATCTGTCACACCCAGTGTTTGCAGCAGCTCCAAAAAAGTAAGAAGCTTGGTACTGGAGTTACAAAGTCTTGTCTGGGCACAGTAGAGATGTTTGATCATGTCACTATCGTGCCATAAGCTGCACTGGTATTAAAGTCACATAGACTTCCCACTTTTACAGCAAGCAACAGCACTGAGGGAAAAGACACCTTGTAATGCAGAGTTTGATGTATGTGTAGTGGGCTCTGCAGTGACTTCATGTCAATGCCCTCAATAACAAGCTCTTCTCCCAACCAGGTCTGAAGCTTGCTACAGCCCAAACCAAAGACAACGGAAAAGAACAAAAGATTATGGTTCAAATCCCAGTCCTGGCACAAGGGAAAATGGGCTGTTTCTTTCTCATCCTAGATCCTAGTTGTACCCATATAGCTATAGTGCACAGCCGGTATTTTCTGCTCAACAGAAACCTGGTGCTGGAAAAGCAGCGGGTGCTCAGCTCAGCAATGAGGTGCAGTGACAGAGCTGGGTGTGTGGGGAGTGGGTCAGGATTGAGCTTCTCTCCTGAATGAGTCTCTATTTGCCAGGCAGTGGACTGGAGAGCTGTGCAAAGAGCGGCTTAGCAAATAGTGAATGAACACATCACGGGGAAGCATGGCGATACTGCCTGGCTTTCTCCTGAGACTAGTCTTGTTGCATCCCTCTGAGGAGGATTAATTTCCATTTGCCCTGATGCCTGCTTTATAATCTCCTTGTTGATACGATCAGTTATTACTGCTGTTTGTGTAGTGCAGACAATGTGCTCAGCGCCGTACGAGACACACAGAGGAGGACATATGTATAGTCTCCTCCTGCGCGTACACACAGTTGAATAAACATGCCGGAGATTATTCAGTGAATGTAAAAATCTCAGGCCAGATCCTCAGCTGGTATAAATTGACCTAACTCCACTGATTTCACTGGAGCGACATGGATTACAGCAGCCGAGGCTCTGGCCCTAACTGTCTCTCTTTAAGAGTAAAGCTACGCTGCAGAAAAGGCGTGTTCTTAACTTGGGTTAGCTAATATGAGCTGAAGTAGCAGTGACGACACAGCAACTTGGCTTTTACCATGGGTTAGCAGCTCGAGTGGAAGCCTATAGCAGGGGTAGGCAACCTATGGCACGCGTGCGAGCTGATTTTCAGTGGCACTCACGCTGCCCGGGTCCTGGCCACCAGTCCGGGGGGCTCTGCATTTTAATTTAATTTTGAATGAAGCTTCTTAAACATCTTAAAAAACCTTATTTACTTTACATACAATAGTTATATATTATATACTTATAGAAAGAGACCTTCTAAAAATGTTAAAATGTATGACTGGCAAGCGAAACCTTAAATTAGAGTGAATAAATGAAGACTCGGCACACTGCTTCTGAAAGGTTGCCAACCCCTGGCTTATAGGGTTGAACTTGTGCTGCTAACTCAAGTTGCAGTGTCTTCACTGTTATTATAACCCGAGTTAGCTAAGGCAAGTTACGACCATAGCCTTTATTTGCAGTGTAGACGTACCCAATGTGACTCTCTCCAGTTGGTCTTTTCACTGCAGCAGCACAGACCTGTTCTTTTCCAGTGTGGGCATCAGGCACTACTCCACTGTCAGTCAGTCTGTAACACCGAGCCTGGGGGCCCTTTCACTTACACTAGTGTCACTCCTCTGACGGCAGTGAAGTTACTGAAGATCTACAGTGGTATAAATATGGATTGGTTTTCCTGTGACACCCATCACCACCTCACATACCTTAATGAACAGTCTTACGACACCCCTTTGGGGGAACAAAGTGTTGTTACTTCCCTTTACAGAGGGGAAACCGAGGCACAGGCAGAGTAAGTGACTTGCCTCAGGTGACACACAGAATTGCAGCAGAGCCAGAACTGCAGCCAGATCTCCTAAGTCTCAGTCCTATGACTTAAACCCAAGCCCCTCCTACTACAGTTAACTACGAAAAGGAGCAATCCTGCACCATGCAGCGGAAGCTGGACCTACTAGGCTATTGGCAACTCTAGTTTCTAGGGTTATGTACTAGAATTCAGAGCAATAGAAGCTGTCATCTGCAGGAGATGATGCTCTGAGTTGTTCAAATGTTCAGTCTTTGGTGGCATGGATGTGCACTGGTGCTAGATTTGATGCTGAATGACTGCTAGCACTGTGTTTGGTGTGGCAGATTCTCATGAATCTTAGTATGGTCCCCAGCCTGCAGGCTGGGAAGTCTGCCTGGGAACTGTCAGGAGTGAGAGCTGATTTGCTTTGGTGAGCAGAAAACATCTGAAGAGCTGGATGGCTGACGTTTATTAATCTTGCCCTGAGGGGACTCCAGACAGCATGGATTGTAAGTGAGGTAATTGACAGGCACCAAAAGAAAAGCACTTGAAAATGAAGAGAAGCCTCAAGAAATTGAGCTGGGTTAGAAGAAAGTGACCAATGAGAATCTAATTCCAGGTGCTTGCTTCATCTGGGCTTGATTGTGCTACTCAGTGCCTCTCAAGATCAAGCCATTAGAGAGCAAGAAACAACTGACCCAACCTAGGACCGAAGCCTGAGGTTCTTACTCAGTCCTCATTCAGGCAAGCCTCCCATTAACTTCTGTGGGAGTAAAAACTGAGGAAGGGCCTGTGAATTTGGTTTATACACATTAAGGGCCAGATTATCAAAAGTGCTCAGCCCCCAGCAGCTCCCATAGCTCTCAATGGAAAACCCATCCACTTCCTTTATATGCCTAAACAGGTGGTGACCTCTGCTGAAAATCTGGCCCTAATCAGGGCCGGCTCCAGGCACCAGATGAGAAAGTATGTGCCTGGGGCGGCACATTGTAAGGGGCGGCATTCCGGCCAATCTTGGGGCGGCCAGCCCAGCCCTGCAGGGGCATGGTCCCCGGTCCGGGGCGGGCAGGAATTAGCGATCCCCGCCGCTCATCGTGCCGCCAGGCTCCCCGGGATGCGCCACTCCTCGGCGCCTGCACCGGCCTCCGCCTCCCGCGCTGCTCTGAGCCCAGCCCGGCCGAGCCACCTTTAAAGGAGCGGCTGAGCCAGCACCTCCTGCAGCCCCCAGGCACCGGAAGGAGGGAGGGTTCTGCGGCGGCCCGGCGGGCAGCGGAGGCAGGGAGGGAGGGAGGGAGGGTTCTGTGGTGGCCGGTGGGCAGCGGAGGCAGGGAGGGAGGGTTCTGTGGCGGCCGGTGGGCAGCGGAGGCAGGGAGGGAGGGTTCTGCGGCGGCCCGGTGGGCAGTGGTGGCAGGGGCGGTTCTGCGGCGGCCCGGCAGACAGCGGAGGGGCGGGCCCCACTGATCCCAGCGCCGTTTGCACTGTGCCGAGCCCCGCTGCAATGCCGGCCCCGCGCAGAGGTCACAGACCCCAGCCAGCGCTGCCTGTGTCGGCCCCCTCGGAGCCTGCCCAGCCGGGAGAGGCACCCCAAGGCTGGAGGGGGGAGCCCCTCTCACCCACCTGCGAGCGGGCTGCAGCGCCTGGCTGTCCATGGGCGGAGGGAGCGGGCAGGTGCTGCCCTTCACCCCCCTGCGAGCCGCGTTGACCGCCCTCCACGCGCTCCCTGCGGCTGCCGTTTTTTTTTTCTTTTTTTTTTTTGCTTCGGCAGTCCGGCCGCCTTTTTTTTTTTTGCCTGGGGCGGCAAAAAAGCTAGATTTCAGAGTAGCAGCCGCCGGTCCTGGCCCTAATGGCCTGATCCTATGCAGTGCTGAGCACCCTTTAATCCCATCTTGTGGGAGAAGAAACCCGCAGTACTGGTCCAGATCCCTGTGGGCAAGAGTAGGTCCCTCCTTTTCACACCTGGGAGGTGGAGGGGAGAAAATAAGGAGCTTACTCCTTTTTGCAGCCTTCTTCAGGGAAACACAGCCCTGGAACACAGGGGAATGCAGGGGCTACTACTGAGTTGCTCCCCATTGGTTGCCCTGGTGTTACACAACTTTCAATCCCCCTTCTCAGCCTCGATCCCTAGAGCTTGGAGTCAGGCTGAGGAGGGGCCCTGAAGGAACGTATTGATCCTTTAAATGATCTCAGCGGGGTATGCTGAGCCAATGGGGCTGCAAGTTAACATGTGTGAGCAGAACTGACCACGAGAACTGTAGGAAACAGCTGCAGCAAAGAAAATGGAGGGAAATAATAAGAGGGAGGGAAATTAATATTCATTCCGACTGAGACACAGGAACTCCCGGCTGTGTCTGTAATAATGTCTCTAGCACCTCTCATTCACGGATGCCCAAATGCTTTACAAACACTAAGCCTCTCACCCTGGATAGTGTATTTCCATTATACAAAACAATTTAGAATCAGATTTCCAGAAGAGCCCAGTTCCCACTTAGACACCTGTAAGTGGCAAGGCTTACAAAAGAGCTGAGAACTACAGCTGGTTGGAAGAACTTCAGTGGAACTGCCTTGCAAAATGCAGTTGTCTCAAAATCAAAACCATGTTGTATGCACCAAAATTTGGTTTGGGGGGAACGAATCCCGGCAATGAAAACCAACCATTTTGATTTTGCATTTTTGAAACAACTTTTTGCTTTGAATTTCTTTTTATTTGTATTATATTATATATTGTAACACAAAATAATAGAGTCAAAATTGACACCAAACATTTTGATTGCTCTGACACTTTTTTTTTCTGGAATTTTCCTTCCTAGAGCATTTTGAAATTTGCAAGTTTTCTTCCGATTTGAAACGGAGCCAAGATTTAGACATCTCAGAATCCTTCTTGAAACAGAATTCCTGTCCTGGCATAGCTCTACTCAACATGCCGAGGGCTGAGCTCTGTTAGTACCTGGACAAAAGTGTTGCAGAGGGAGCTGAGGGTTCTTTTAAAAATCTGTCTCCAGCTGTGGATGCTAAATGTTTGCAAATCTGTTCCTGAGCTCTACTGAAAGTCGGATCCTCTGACTTGCCCACAGTCTCTCACACGTAAGTGACAGATCCTAGAGGTGTCAATAGGCACATTAGATAAACACCATTCAAATACATTAATAAAACAAAATCAATCAGTCCCGTCACCACCCTGTGCCTCAGTTTCCCCAATCTGTAAAATCATGACTATCCTCATTAGGGTGCTGTGAGGATTATCATATTAACATTTGTACATTTGAAGATGCAAAGTGTGATGTAGGTGAAAGTAATAAGATTTATAATTCATTACTGAAATAATTAAAATTTCAGTTCCCCCTCATCTCCAAAGTGATCCTTTTTCTGTGCAAAAACCTGGACATTTTTTACACTTGGAATTTCATTTTGCTGAAATTCATTTTTCACAGTGAATCACACAAAACTGCAAAGCGTCACATGCTCCAATTAAATAAAAAGCCACCACTCGTCAAATACTTGTTTAATGAAAAGCTAAATTCTGAGGCTGCAAGATGGGCTGCAGTGAAATTGCAAAGATTTCTTAGTGATATTTCATGAAAAGATTTTGCTATTTTGAGGCCAAAAAATTATTAAATAAGTCCCTCGCCCACGTGAAAAAAAAAGGAAAATAATTATTTCCAAAGGCTAGGAACTACAAAAACCACAAGGAGTCCTTGTGGCACCTTAGAGACTAACAACTTTATTTGGGCATAAAATAAATGTGTTAGTCTCTAAGGTGCCACAAGGCCTCCTCGTTGTTTTTGCCTATACAGACTAACACGGCTACCCCTCTGAAACCTAGGAACTACAGTTACCTGTCTACAGCAATAGCTGTGAGGGTGAAGACGGACACATAGACTGTCATAGGCTGCATCAGGAACACGAAGTAACACAAGAATTTCCCGAAGATCCAGCCCTGTGGGTTGAAGGCGTAGGCCAGGGTAAAAGGAACACACGTTGCACACATCAGCATATCTGAGAAAGCCAAGTTCCCGATGAAGAAGTTGGTGACATTGTGCATCTTTTTGGTCCTACAGATGACGTAGAGGAGAAGATAGTTGCCGAAGATGCCGATCAGCACCACCAGGGTGTAGCAGGGGATGATGAGGGGCTTGAAGGACTGGATCAACTGGACTCCCGTAAACTGAGAGCTGGAATTGGAGCTGTTCTTGAGGATGATCTCGTTGATGCTGTCATTGGTCGGGAGCCTGTCCCAATTCCCAATTGGTTCCATGAGTCAAAGTCAACTGAGATGCAAGCTTAGACAAGAGCAGAAGGGGTCAGCATTAGTGACCTTAATTACAGGGTCATAACCATGACTCCATTCATTTGCAGTTCATGGACACAGTTAGCAACCCGTGTATGCGCCATTTAATTGCCATTGAATCCTTCTGTGGGCATCTCTTTTGGTTGGAGCAGGAAACAATCCCTGAGAGGTAAAATGTGACCTGTTAACCTAATTCAGTCTCTCAGCTATGTTTGAGTATCCCTGTGTGAACAGTTATTTATGACTGTCTATGTGCTGATACTCCTCTCTGTTCTGTAATTCATGGGTCACAGCGTGAGAGTTGAATTGAAATGTCCTCATGGTACATCAAATTTCACTTCATGTTTGTGCTCTAGCTGCAATTAGCCTTTATATTGAGGCCAATTCAGTTCCCCTCAGTCCTGTCCCTTTAGCCTCCTCGTAATCTGACTTCTTTGTCTCAAACTTCCTCAGAATATTTCCCCCCGTTTAATTTTCCTGGCTTGACTGGAAGGTCTGGGAAGGGTTTTGTTCTACAGATTCCTGGGAAAGAAGATGGGAAAATGGAGGTTTAGAAGAGGAGGGATTCAGATAAACAGCTCTCCGCTGATAAAGGGGACAATTCCAAGAAGAGAGGGCCAGACCCCAAATTTAGGATTTGAAAGAAAGACAGAAATCGGTGGACATAGAATTAGATTCAGTCTTGGAATACAAATCCCTCCAAGTCACCCCCACCATTCATGTCCCTTCTTATCCTTGTCTGTCAGGGAGTTTTGGCTGGTCAGTCACAACCACAAGGACAGAGTACTCATGCTGGTGAAGTTGATGCCACGAGAACATCTGCTGTACATCACTCAAGAGCGTATACAACTCATTTCCCCATAAATAGGAGATAATGAACGGATTGCTGCTGTTATTCAGAATGAGTACACACAAGTGCATTCCACATCCAGCAGGTTTTATTATGTTCTTAAAATATATATTTTCCCACAAAGCATTGTGAGTTGCCGCTCAAATTATTTTTCAGTCTGACCTGAAAAATATTATTCTAGTGCCTAATCTCCCATTCGTCTATGGAAGAGGGTTAGTGAGCTTTTTAGTAAAGTAGCCCTTTTCTCCTTTCCTGAACCCCTTCATTTCTGTCTTTGTCAGCTCTGTAAACTCCTACGGCAAAGTCTTATCTAATTTAATAGAACAAAAATAACACACTTTCTATAGATATTTAGAAAACATCTTACAGGACTGAATAAATAATTCTATCCCTGCTCTCGAATTCTATAGGGTGGCTCAAAAAACCTATAGAAAACTTAGCAGACTCTGTTAAATCTATATTTTTAGATTCATTTTTATTGAGCCCCGTTGGTTTTATCCTTATTCAACTGTATAGAACTTTTCCATACAGGGAGCATTTTGAGACACTGTTCATATGGAAGATGCTTTCAAAATAAACAATATATTATTAAAGGCAATTTCAAAGTATTATTTCTGTGGAATCAAAGCAAAGTAATACATTTGATATCACTCAAACCTTTCCATTCTGCTCCCAAATGAGCTTCCAAATGTGAACTGTAGAAAGGAACTAGCTGTCTCAACAACACGATGAATGTAAAATCCTCCTGTACCTTATTTTGTATAGGAGTCCTTGCTTCTTCTGAAATGATATACTAAACAGCAAAATAATTCCATCTCAGCTGTCTACACTTTCAGTGCGCTAAGGGCATTTTTACAATGAGACACCAGTGGTCAGGAATTAAGTAACTTCTACAATGCAGTAGCATCTAACTACAGAACCATTCCAACCGGATAGGTACATTTCTTGCTCACTAGTTGGTTATGCATACAGTACATTTAAAAGAAAAAGAAAAATCTGCTTCTCCATTTGGGCTGAATATTCCATCTGTAAGTGCAAACAACAGAACTATTGCATTCTCTACTGACCTGGTGTAGAGGAAAGTCAGGGTGGAAAGGCACTCAGGAGCTGGGTTAATTCCAGGAGGGGTTTGTGTGTCAGAGAGAGGAAGAGAATTCAGACTGCTCTCTGATCCTTTGAGGCTCTGTATTCCAACTATGCTCATAGCTGTGTGCTGAACTTACGGAGATCCATGCTTCCAACCCTCTCACTCCCCCCACTGGCTGCTGCCTCTCTCCGCTCCTTCCTGTAACCACAATGAGGATAGCGAGCTTGATTCTCTTCTGGCACAACTGTCAATTAGCAGTAACTTCTTTGAAGCCGGAGGAGGAGAAAATTCCAGGCTGGAGCCCTCAGCCCAGAGATGTCAAAGGCCCTTTTTGCTTACATCTCAATGGCCCTTCTCTACAGTCCTTAATTTGTGCCAGGGCTCACCAGGGCTGAGCCCCAGTACCTCGAGGCTTGGCAGTTCGTAGCCCCAGCATCTCTGGGCTTGGCAGTTCGTAGCCCCAGCATCTCTGGGCTTGCCACATCAGTTTTGAAAGTAAAAATTACTTGAGCCCCAGCACCTGATTGCTTGAGGCCTGGACCTCTGTCATTATAAATTAAGCACTGCTTCTCTGTGATGTCTATGAAAGAACAGTGAAGTGCTGAACAAGCTCCAGGTGGAAAGTCAAAGGTTGAAAGTGCAGCTAAGAGACAACGCCTGTTTCTAGACGGTATCGTAACCTTTGGCGGTATAGTTCAAAGCCCTCATCAGTCCAATACCAGCTGATAAAATAAGTACAACTGATGTTTAATCTCACTGGCATGCGCTTTTTGCAAGAGTCAGGGTGTTAAATCCAGCTATCATGTTCCACCCAAGAGGTGGCTACATTTCAGCAGTGGGTGAAAGGATCCCTGTGTACGAGGATTCTTTGGGAGAAAGGGTGTTATCCAGTTGGTGATCCCTCGAGGTCGAGGATGAACTTTCACAGCTTTTATTTTTCATGGGTCCTTTGGTGGCTGAGGAGTCCGATCCTTGAGCCACAGGCTCGTTGGCAGACATTGCAGGTGGTGTTGGAAGACAGGGTTGGGCCGTGATTGCTGCGTGATAGTTGTCAGTCCTTCCTTTTCTGGTGTTTTTCTGCGACAAGGACAAGGCGATTTTCCTCAGAAGTGGACGTTCCCTCTCTGACAAGCCTTTGCCAGTTATCCCTATCCTGGGCTGCTGTCTCTCAGTGTGTGGTGTCGATGCCACATCTCTTGATGTTTATCTTGAGAGTGTCTTTAAAGCGTTTCTTTTGGCCTCCCCGTTTCCTTTCTCCTTTGGTGAGTTGGGCGTACAGCAGTTGTTGTGGTAAGCGTATGTCAGGCATGTGCACACAGTGCCCGCTCCACCTCAGCTGGTGCTGGATAATCAGGCCCTCAACAATGAAGAGGTTTGCTTCTGTGAGGACACTGCCCCTTTATAATAACTATTTTCTTACAATGCATCTCCTTTTCCATTGCTTGTTTAATTCAGGGGGTATTCATTAACAGCTGTTTGAATTCCTGATCAACAAAGCCAAAGAGACTATAGAACCAATTCATTCCCAGTTCATCTGAGCCATCATGAAATTTTATGTAAACCTCAATAATGAGCCACTTGTATTAAAAAAAGAACACAACATCTGTCCTTTATTGTGATCAGTTTTAATTGCTTTCAGCAGGCATTATTGCGGGATTTGATTGTCACGATTCTAGGCACCTGCATCTGTATTCCTCCTCCACCCTCAGACTTCCAGCTCCCCAGCCATCTCCTCTCTTGGGCGGAGACATGCATCCCTTTCTCTTCTGACCAGGCTATTTCCAGGCTGCACAGTTCCCTGCCTCCACTGTGAATTTCCCAGCAAAATCAGACTGCCTCAGCAGGCCTGCTTTACTTTACCGTCTCTGAGGAGAAAACAGTGAAATTGCCACAGTGAAGTTACCACACAGATCTTTCTAAGCAAGCACATTTATTCTCAAGGGAAAAGCAGTACAGAGAAAACATATCGAAGCAATAAAAGAAACTACAGCCATGCTAATACCTGAGACCACCCCAACTCCAACAAGGGTTCTGGCTGGTGAACAGTCCTTCAAATCCCACCATGGGGGTTGTCTGTGGTCACAAGTTCAGAACAAGCACCCCATGAATTTGAGAGTTACTTTTTTATGTCATTCGTTCAAAAAGAGTCCTACCCCAGTGGGACACACAGGCTTTCATCTCTAGTTCTCCTTATTAATTCTGGAAGTGGGCTCTGCCTGACGCTCACTCGGAGACCCACAGCTGTGCAGAATCCATCGACTCACTGGGGAAGCTGAAGCTAGCCTGAGAGAAATATCTAAAGCGTCTTTTATGTTAAATAGAGTATCATCAGCATTAAACTTGTGTTTGAACTTCCTGCTCATGTGAAAATGTGCTTTAATTTATTCACCATCAAATGTCTTTAAACCACTGGATTATTCATTAAAAAAGAGATACCATTTACTGCCTGCTGTCTTGTACATATAACTTTGCAAAGTGCTCTGGGGTTACTCTTTGCATGAAAGATACACTACAGAATAAAGTGGTTATATTAATTTCACCTCTCACCAAACCCAAACATCTCTAGTGTTACTGATAGTTTACAGCGCATGCTTAGATAGCACTACTCTTCCTAAAGCCCTTTACAAGCCCAGACTGAAAACAGA
This sequence comes from Terrapene triunguis, assembly GCF_002925995.2. Classification (NCBI taxonomy): domain Eukaryota; kingdom Metazoa; phylum Chordata; order Testudines; family Emydidae; genus Terrapene; species Terrapene triunguis. Next base: position 12,562,984 of record NW_020664404.1, read on the forward strand.
TACTGTACATATATATGGAGATCTGCCTATCATCTTAGTATCAGAGCCCTCACAGTCACACCTCTGTGAGGCAAGGCAGTGCGATTATCCCCATTGTACAGATGGGAACTGAGGCACAGAGTAGATTAAGGGACTTGCCCTAGGTCACACAGGGAGCCTGTGAAAACCTGGGTTTTCTAAGCCTGAGAACAATGCCCTTTCCACTCTGCCTCTCCCACTCCTGAAATGCAGCCACCTCTGAGGTGGAGTGCAGCAGCTGTTTAAGGGCATGATCTGAAGCCTACTGAAGTCAATCGAAAGGCTTCCACTGCCTTCAACGGGCTTCAGATCATGTCCTAGGAGTGCACAGCAACATTGCTCAACAAGTGGAGAGGAAGTGGAAAGGAATCCCATATCGGATTGAAACCGAAGGGGGATTTATGGGGGTTAATTGTAACGACCTGAATTGCAAGTGGGCAGAGACGTTCTGGCTAACACCACTGGTCTAACTCCTTCCCGGGAGATGGCCACATCACAAAACCCTCTATCCCAGTTGGCTCTAATTGGCAGTCATCCTTATGGACCGTCTCAGCAGCGAGGCCAAGCATGGAATGAGCCCCAGCCCCTGACCTACCCAAGAGAGTCCCTGCAGGCCTGATCTGTTCTGCAGTGAAGCCATTGATTACAGGGGACTTCATTGCTGTGTAAGGGCTGAGATTCAAAGCCCTGTGGCTACAGAGAAGGAGCCGTTCAGTTTCCAGGGTTGCCATGGAGTCTGAATTGCCCTTTTAGCTCTACAGGTCCATCCAGGCTGAGAGGCTTGGTCAGGGGAGGGATGTGGGGGATGCTTGAGCTGACACAGCCTAGGCTGCACCTGCTGTGAGGGGAGAAATTCACCCCTATGCAGAGGGGCCAGCACAAGGAGTATGTTTCCACCCCGAAATAGGGCTGCAGTGGTGCACGGGGTGAATTTCACCCCGGATGATTAGAGGATGGAGCATCAGTCACCTGGGCTCAGCATAGCGCCTTTCATCAGTGCGCCACTCACTGGCAAACATTAGAAGAAAACAGCCTGTTGCTCTTGGGGTGAAACGTGTCATTCTCCAGGCCCCAGATGCCCAGCCCTGGGGGCTGGTGGACAGGGGGCAAAGGACACCGGTTTGGCCTTCACTGAGCTCTTCTGTCCCTCCCCAAATCATTCGGATTTATGAATTGAAGCTACTATGGCTGTGATGCCGAGGACATTCATTTTCTTTGCACTGCAGGCCATTAATGCACTAGCTTGGACGCTCCTAAGTACCGGGAAATGATCCAGCTAAAGCTCCCAGCCATTATGTCAATGAGAAAACAAGGCTTAGGGGAGAAACAGAAGAAATCTCTCTGAATGGTGCATACAGGGTGTCATACAAAGCTAGAGCCCGATTCTCCACTACCCTGCACCTCGTGTAACACTTACACTAGTGCAAATCAATGCTACTGAGTCAGACTGACCTGGGGCGGGGGGACCCACCTCTGCATGGCTCCTTCAGTCTTTGGCTTCAGCTAAGACTACCAATCAGTGCTACCTGCCAACACATCTCTGCTAAGAACCAAACTGAGATAAGTTCCGCCTTCCCCAGTGTCACATAGGCCACCAAATGCTAAAACCCAGGAGCTACGCACCCGGGCTAGGTTTGAACTGGTGACCTAGGGCTACAAGGCCCTTTCGGATCCCCTGAGCCATCCAGCTCACCTGCTAGCTCACTTTGTTTGTTGCAGTTTTGTTTCCATGGTGTTGCGTGTCTTCTATTAATTACTGTCCTGTTGCCATGGTTATCTCAAAGTGCTCTGTGATGTGCCGCCATGCAGGACACTGTTTGAACTCCACAAACACCTAAACAAGGGCATGGGAAAGCAGAAAAAGAATGAGCTGAAGGCACCTGAGATCTCCCCTAGTCCAGACCGGCAGCAAGCGGCCCAAAGCACGGAGCTCCTCTCAAAGGCCTTCCATCCATTCATCTCTAAGGCCCACAAGTGGAGCTGGGTCTGAGCTGGGGAGGGCTGTAATTGGATCCTACCAGGCTGTGTTACCATTGCACGATCTCCTGTTAGCAGCATTAGCTTTGCAGCCAGGCACTTTTGAGTCCGTCCCAGCTCTGCTAAAGCCACTTCATCTCTACAGTTTACACAGCTGTAAACCAGAGCCCATAATAATACGAACCTACCGCACAGGGTGTGTATCCATCGATCCCCCATACAGACGTCTATCTCCCACCACAGACATGAAACCACCTTCCATTCAGCCATCCTGGGTGCTACACTAGAGCCTATCAGTCTAGTAGCTGAGTACCTCCCACTGAGTTACAAACCAACCCACCTACCCAACAGGGGCCTCTCTTCCTTCCTTCTTCACTGGCAAGGTGCAGACTCAGGGGCTGCTTACTGGATGCAGCAGTGTGGGGATGGGGGCGTGAGCTGTGAGTGCTATTACAGGTCGGCCTGGGCAAAGAGGTGGGGTTTGTGTTTAGCTCTGAATGCAGAGCAGGTTAGTGGGTGGTTTTACTCCATCTGGCAATGGGTTCCACAGAGCAAGCCAAGAGCTGGAGGTGGGTCTGTCACCTGCACTAGGGGTCGTAGCTGTCCCAGGAGGTATGGTGAGTGTCCAGAGCAACCTGCAAGTGCTAACTAATGGAGAATAAAGGTGCTAGATCGGCCCCAAGTCTTATTCATTTACCTGCTTTTCCTGTCAGCGTGAGACTGGGGAGTGAAGTCTCACCCTTTAATTAATTTTTCTAGACAGAGCTTTGTTTTGTTTCTTTTTTTAAAGCAATGATGTGATCCAAGCCAGGCTGGGTGGATGCAACTCTGCGCGTCAGAAACCTGGACATTAGCTGGAGGATTTGAACACAGAAAACCAGCGGGGCCAGGGCTTGAGAAATCAACAATGGCACAGGGTGTGTGGCTGGGTCCCCTCTTCTGGCTCTTAACATGCCTTGTGGGGGATGGGGGGGGAGTTAAATGAGAGAAAATCCCATCTAGCTTGGGTCCAGTAGCCCTAGGAGACATGGTGTATAGGGTAGGCAGTCTGAGGAGGGGGGTTTCCAGCTTAGCTATCTGTCTCACTCTCATCATTGTGTTGCATTGGTGTCTAGGGGCCACGGTTGAGATAGGTGCCCTGTTGTGCTAGGCACTGTGCATACACACAATAAGAGTCAGTCCCTGCCCCAAAGAGCTCCCAGGCGAGATAGACAAACTGGACAAAGGGTGGGAAAAGGAAGGACTGTTATCACTATTTTATAGCTGGAGAACTGAGGCCCAGAGAGTGTATTGCCCTAAGTCATGCAGGGGGGCAGAGGAAGAGTCAGGTGTGGAACCCAAATCTCCTGAGTCCCAGGCCCGTGCTGTAGCCACAAAACTATCCCGTTTGGAGGGGAGCTTGGATGCCCAGGGGGGGATCTTTCATTTTGGAAACATCACTGCAGAATGTGTCAGTGTTTCCAAGATGAAAGATGGCAGAATTTCACTTCCATGAAAAATGCCGTGGGTTTGGCTGTGAAAATTCAGGCCAAAATTTTTTCCAAAACCTCAACATTTTTCACACAAGTGAAATTCAGTTTCTTGACCTTCTCCGATCACAGTGTTTCTGTTTCACTGGGTCATTAACAAGACAGGACCATAGGGCTGGGGGATCCATATTGAATGATATTTTATTTAGAGGGTTTGTTTAACCCTCTTGCTCCTTCCACCTCTCCGCCTGAGTCACAAAAGGATGTGGTTTGTAAACACCGAGCACCTTTATGTATCTAAAAATACCAGTGGGACAGAAGATGAGAGACCACAACTGCACTAATTACCCGGTTTCCGGCCAGGAGCCTGAGCTTCAAATTGTTGCATCAATGCATGAAGGAGGCACTACAGCCTTTGGCTACCATAGCATGTAATTTGCTCCAGAGCATCGCCACCTCTCAAGGCCAGGCTTTTTATTCCAGAAAAGTATTTTCAGACACACTAAGGAGCAGCGGCATAAGATCAGCCCCCAAATGCCATCATGACAAGTCCCAGAACAATCAGAGTCAATCCAGCTCAAAACAACAGTCATTTGCCACCATCGGTAAGACTGGAAAAACTTACACGAGTAAAAACAAACTTGTTCACGTCACGAGCCCCCAGCAGTAACTGACGCAGTGGGGCTCTCAGAATTTTTATTGCAAGATGCTGATGCTGAGATTAAAAGCTTGTCTGCGTTATGGAGTTTGACGTAGGAGTAGCTACACTGGGGGTAAACCCCCAATGCAGATGCTGGCACTCCTACATCTCAACCTGTGCATCCTGCTCTCTCACCCCCACACACTCCCAGGAATAAAGCACACCCTGTCTCCCCTGTTTTTCATGCCAGAATCCTGACCTATGTTCTGTATCTTTTAATCAGAGCTGGCAGCATGCAGGTCAAGGGCTTTTAAACCTTGCAATGTTCCTCTAATGCCTCACTTTCAGGGACATCTGTGCTGAGCTTCCTTGTGCTGATCTGCTGGAAAACACACTGCGTTCATGCATCTTTCATCATGTGCTAGCAAGCACACAGGGACTGCAACACAGACACCTACCTGTTCATGACTTTTAAAAGTTCTCCACTGACTTGCACCTCTGCAGTCACTCCCACCTGTGCAGGAATCCGGTGGAGAAATCCGATTGGGTAACATTTCACACCCATTCTGCACAGGTGTGAATGACAACACAAGAGAACAATGGGCAATCGGGCTCTCTGGGTTCAAAAAAGAATTAAATAAGTTCCTGGAGGATAGATCCATCAGTGGCTATTAGCCAAGATGGCCAGGGACACACACAACCTCATGCTCTGGGTGTCCCTAAACTTCTGACTGCCAGAAGCTGGGACTGGGTGACAGGGGATGGATCCCTCGATAAAGTGCCCTGTTCACTCCCTCTGAAGCACCTGGCACTGGCCACTGTCGGAAGACAGGACCCTGGGCTAGCCGGACCATTGGTCTGACCCAGCCTAGCCATTCTTATTTTCATTTGTACTGATCTTAATCCGCTTTGCGTTTTCTTTCTTCCTGGATTTCTTTGTCCAGCTTAATCCTCCCGCAGTAAGCAGTCTTCATGCTGTTGCTGTATCAAGCAGAGCAAGTGGCATTCAGTGAGGTTTTTAATTAGCCCAACCTTTAATTCCCACCTTGGAAATCAAAAGAAATGTATTTACCAGCTTTACTCAGGTTTCCTGGGAGGTTGGCTACTCTGCCAGAACTAGACTCTGGAAAATACTCTCCTTATTATAGAATCACAGTGTCAGAGAAATGTAGGCCTGGAAGGGATCTCGAAAAGTCATCAAATCCAGCCCCCAGAGCTGAGGCAGGACTAAGTAAACCTAGACCATTGCTGACAGGTGTTTGTCCAACCTGTTCTTAAAAAACGTCCAATGATGGGGATCTACAACTTCAAGCTTGGAAGCCTGTTCCAGAGCTGAACCACGCTTATAGTTAGAAAGTTTTTCCTAATATCTAACCTCAATCTCCCTTGCTACAGATTAAGCCCATTACTTCTTGTCCTACCTTCAGTGGACACTAAGAACAATTGATCACTGTCCTCTTTATAACAGCCCTTAAATATTTGAAAGACTTATCAAGTCCCCCTCAGTCTTCTTTTCTCAAGATTACACACACCCAGTTTTTTAAACCTTTTCTCATAGTTCAGGTTTTCTAAACCTTTTATCATTTTTGTTCCCCTTTGGACTCTCTCCAATTTGTCCACCTCTTTCCTAAACTGTGGTGTCAGAACTGGACACAATAATCCAGTCAAGGCCTCACCACTGTAGATTTTTACTGATTTGCACTTTTTATCGAATTTCATCTTGTTGATTTCAGACCAATTCTCTAATTTTTCAAGGCCATTCTGTATTCTAATCCTGTCCTCCAAAGTGCTTGTAACTCTCCCAGTTTGGTGTTATCCACACATTGTATAGGCATTATCCTAGTCATTAAAGAAAATATTGAATAGTATCAGACCTAGGACTGACCTCTGTGGGATCGCTTTAGCTACACCCTCCCAGTTTGACAGCAAACCCTGGATAACTGCTCTTCGAATATGATCTTTCAACCAGTTGTGCACTCACCATCTAGTAATTTCATCACTACACTTCCCTACTTTGCTTCAGAAAATGTCATGTGGGACTGTGTCAAAAGACGTACTAAAATCAAGATGTATCACATCTACTGTTTCCCTCCATCCATTAGGCCAGTAATTCTGTCAAAAAAGGAAAGGAGGTTGGCTTGGCATAATTTGTTCTTGACAAATCCATGCTGTCTATTCCTTATAACCCTATTCTCTCCTAGGTGCTTACAAATTGATTGTTTAATAATTTGCTCAAGTATCTTTCCAGGTACTGAAGTCAGTGGCAGCTTTGCCATTGATTTCACTGGACTTAAAATCAAGCCCATGGTGGATTTTTTATCTGACTAGCTGAAAACACTTTACAAACATGCTAATTTAAGCTCCTTACCCTAGCTGGAAAGTAAGTGATATCTGCCCAGGAGTCCTAATGCTTAGGCTACAGCTACACTAGAGAGTTTACAGTGGCGCGGCTGTACTGGTACAGCTGTTCCGCTGTCAGCTCTGTAGTGTAGCTGCTCTAAGTGGACGGGAGAGAGCTCTTCCGTTGACGTAATTACTCCACCCCCAAGGAGCGGCGGTAGCTATGTCATTGGGAGAAGCTCTCCTGCCAACACACCGGCACTTCGGTCGGTGTAATTTACATAGATCGGGGGTTTATTCACACCGCTGAGCAACGTAACTTATACCGATGTAAACTGCCGTGTGTTCACAGCCTAAGTCACTACGTTCAAGACGCTTTCCTCCTCCCAAACTCTTTTGGGCAATGGGCCAAGGAACTGGGACCAAGAGACAAGCCAGAATTCACTGATCTATTTTTTTAGGGCCTGCAGTGCAAGCCACACTGAAGAGGAGCAGAGCCTGCTTGTTTCTTCTGTCAAAACCTCATCTCCCAGGGCTTCTGGTACAAATGGCTTCTATGGGATGAGCCCTCTATCTCCTGCACTAACTGCAGGAGCACCGCCAGCTTTTTTGCTGCCCTAGGCGGCGGAAGGTCCCGACCCCCCGAAATACCGATGACGACCGGGGCGGCCGAAGATCCGGCTGCTGCGGTCGCCGCCCCCCAAATGTTAGCGCCCTAGGTGACCGCCTAGGTCACCTAATGGGTTGCGCGGGCCCTGACTAACTGGCCTTCTTGCTGGCTGCATCAGCAGGCAGGTCCAGGACTAAATGGGCCATGGAGACTGACCTCTCCTCTCACCACTACATGATCACTCCATATCTGGGTTGAGCCACATTGGCTGGGCGTGTGGCTTTAGCCATCCCTGCCCCTGCTGCATGGCGTGTAGACAGAGGCTGTTGAGCCAGCACCTTTGAATCCCCATTAAAAGAAGATAGTATCATCTGTGCCTAGCTCACTAAATCAGTTCTCTGCCATTGCAGGGGGTGCAAGCAGCAGTGCACCCCGGCCCTGCAATTCTCTGCCTGAGCCATGCAATACGTCGGCAGAATTTATGACAGGTTTCAGAGTAGCAGCCGTGTTAGTCTGTATCCGCAAAAAGAACAGGAGTACTTGTGGCACCTTAGAGACTAACAAATTTATTAGAGCATAAGCTTTTTTTTTCCGAAGAAGTGGGTTGTAGCCCACGAAAGCTTATGCTCTAATAAATTTGTTAGTCTCTAAGGTGCCACAAGTACTCCTGTTCTTTTGGCAGAATTTATATTGCTCAGGAATGTGAATAAACTGCCCCCCTTAGTGCCCTAAATTAAACTGACATAAGCACTCATGGGCACAACACTGTCGTCAGGAGAGCTTCTCCCACCGATGCTTATGGAGGTGGGTTTTTTGAGTTGATGGGAGAGCTCTCTCCTGTCAGCATACAGCATCTTCCCCAGATGCGCTGCAGCGGTGCAGCTGCATTGATATGGCTGCACTGCTGTGCCTGTAGACTGGTCTAAATCTAATCCCAACTATGGGGTTCAATACCGGGGTAAAGTGGGTGGGCTTCAGTGGCCTGTGATGTGCAGGACATAAAACTAGGTGATCTGGTGGGTCACTTTGAGCCTTAAACTCTATGACTAACTCTAAGACTTAATTTTTTTGTAAAGACATTAAATCCTCCAGGTTCTGGCATCTGCTTGCTAATTACTCTGCAGTCAGCAATACTCTTGTCCCTTTCAGGCATCCATCAATGCATTCGCCCAGTTGCTAATGCAGTTCGATATTAACTCACAGACTGTTGTTTTTAAAGAACACATCTTTTCACATGAATGTCCTACTCTCCTTTCAGGCAATTCATCCTCTGCAGAAATTGCTAGGTTTTGTTTGGCAGTGAGTAGCCAGTGCTTCCCAAATGCCATTAGCCTCTCCCTCAGCCAATTACTACATAAATGGAAATCTATTCTTTGATGCTTTTTGTTACTAGCCATACATACTGGGGACATCAAGAACAAGGCGAAAAGAAGAATACGTATGGAGCAGAACTATAAACAAATAAAATTCTCTAGCCACGGGGGAAGGGAAAAATACAGGGATCCCTATTCCTAGGCCCTCCGATAAAATGCCCCATAAATGACCTGATTATTACATAAAGAGCCCTTTGGAAGCAGTTGATGACCCCCAATCAAGATAATGGGTCCCTCTAGAACATGCATTTGTTACACAGGAACTGCCAAACAGAGGGGATCAGACCAGGGCTGCACCTAGCCAGGTATCCTCTCTCTGGAAAGGGCTAGCTCCAGCCGCTTCAGGGGAAGGTGCAGACAGAGGGCTCAGCATCTCTTCTGGGAGCCCAGAGTGTAATCACCCAGCCTTCCCTTACCAACTTCTTCAACTCCTCCTCTCTCTCCATATCACCTCCAGAGGCAGAAAGCTCTCAGAGTGGTAGCCATGTTAGTCTGTATCAGCAAAAACAATGAGGAGTCCTTGTGGCACCTTACAGACTAACAAATTTATTTGGGCATAAGCTTTCGTGGGCTAAAACCCACTTCATCAGATGCATGGAGTGAAAAATACAGTAGGCAGGTGACTCTCTGGGTGACTGTCCCATCAGCGGGATAGCCGTGTTAGTCTGGATCTGTAAAAGCAGCAAAGAGTCCTGTGGCATCTTATAGACTAACAGACATATTGGAGCATGAGCTTTTGTGGGTGAATACGACGAAGTGGGTATTCACCCACAAAAGCTCATGTTCCAATACGTCTGTTAGTCTATAAGGTGCCACAGGACTCTTTGCTGCTGTCCCATCAGCGTGGTGTATGCGGTATTGTTGTAGTCATGTTGGTCCCAAGCTATTAGAGAAACAAGGTGGGTGAGGTAATGTCTTTTATTGGACCAACTTCTACTCATGAGAGAGACAAGTGTTCATGCTTATACATCGGAAGAAGAGCTCTGTGTAAGCACAAAAGCTTGTCTCTCTCACCAACAGAATTTGGGCCAATAAAAGACATTACCTCACCCACCTTGTCTCTGTCACCTCAGCAGACAGTTGCCCTCTACCCCAACACTGCCTAGGAATGGATGCCCACAATACTTTGGATAAGACACCTGGCCCGTGCTGGTCTAACAAATAAAGGGGATCTAAACAAACCCCTCGCCATAGTCTGGAGGGTCCTATCAACCAGGAGTTATTTCAAAGCATCGCATTGCAAGGCAGCTTACCTGCCTTTGCTGTGCCGCTTTTACCCGGGTGTATTACAGTTCCGAACCCCTAGGTGCTGCCAGCGTGGGAGAGGGGATGCCCTGCTCCACAGCCAGCCTCTACCCAGCCGAGGAGCAGTTCAGAACGCCTCCCAGTGAAGTGAGTTATGGTTGTCTGCAAACATCACCACCTATAACTCTCCTGCTCAGTGTCTGCTCGGCTCATAGCTCATCCTATGGCGAGCACTGCTCGGTACGTGGGGCCATTGTGCAACCCACTTGTGTGACATTTACAACAGCGTTTTATCTGGCCTTGAGAGTCTCTCTCTTATTTCCCCAATTAACTGTGCTGCTAATGCGGCGTGATGGATGCTGGGACACACAATACAGACACATGCATCTGACAAAGTGGGCATTCACCCACGAAAGCTTATGCTCCAATACATCTATTAGTCTTAAAGGTGCCAGAGGACTCTCTGTTGCTTAATACAGACACTGTTCATCACAACCCTGTGCAAATGCCCTTTGTTTCTCTCAATACACTGCTTCCAAAAATAGCTGCTGCAGCTCCAACCCCAGCCTTTGGGAAGAAGCATCTCCTCCCCCAGAGCGTTCTCCCCCGAGCATGCACGTGGTGACTGCAAAAATGTAACTGCAGCAGGGGAGCAAAAGAGGCAGAATTCTTCCCCATCCACAGCGCCGTGGCTTACTGGTTGGAGCAGGAGCATCAGGACTCCTGGGTTCTATTCCTGGCTCGCTATCAGTCTAGCAAATCAGGATATAGGCACAAAGCTCCATTAGTGGTTTATCTGACATAGCAATTGCTGTGTAAGAAGGAGAAATTTTAAGGCTTAACTGATGTTTATGATCATTTTATAATGTGAGTTCTTTATGCTGAAACAGCAAGTGGACATTTGAACACGTTTGGTGACTTTGAACACGTATGGTCACTTTGGGAGAGAGATCGAGGGGGGGTGGGGAACACGCCCACTCAGCTCCATTCCTTCTAATTGCCCTCTTGCCCCACTTCTGTTTCACACTCTGCATTCTTACCCCCACGCCTAGCAGCGAGAGTCTCACCAGGGCTTGTCTACAAGTGGGAGTTGGTGCGCAGTAAACTAGGTGTGAATTAAAAGTGCACTAGCTATGCCATATTACCTCCCCGGGTGGAAACACTTACCACACACACTAAAAGTGCCCTGGTGCAGCTGCTCAAGGCTGGGGGTTTCAGATTAACTCAACCTAGGGTTTGGATTATGACAGGAATGTGGGCATGGCCTAGAGCGGGGGTCAGCTGACGAGTGCCAGAATATTGTGCACTTCCTTCTGACCTCTGACATGCACCAGTGAGCCCCGGGCATCCAGGGCCGGCTCTAGGGTTTTGGCCGCCCCAAGCAGCCAAAAAAAAAAAAAAAAAAAA
>NW_020664404.1:12574462-12604300 GCF_002925995.2 Terrapene triunguis
GGCCCCGCGCCCAGCCCGGCCCGGCACTGCGCACCCGGCCCGGCACCATGCCCGCGACCCCGGCCCCGCACCGCCGACCCCGGCCGAGCCCTCCCGATTTTCCCGGACATGCCCGGCTTTTGGGGATTTCCCCCCGGACGGGGATTTGAGCCCCCAAAAGCCAGACATGTCCGGGAAAATCCGGACGTATGGTAACCCTAGCGTAGAAGGCAGCTGCACTAATTTGGTTCTCACTGGGGACTTCCGCACACAGAGGGAATCCCCAGCAATGGAATCCCAGCCAGTCTCCCCTCAGAGGGTTCAAAGCGAGCAAAGCCAGCCAGGGACCCTGTCCCCATATTAAGCTACACACATCCCTTTACACAGCGACTCTGACGTCTCCTCTGAGAGCAGAACACAGTGACAACTGAGGTAGTTAAGAGGAATAATTGAGAGCTAATTTCCAAGCCAAGTCAGACATGACTAACACACTGCATCTCTTCATTCTGCAGCTCATCCCTGCGCAGTCAGGGCATCACAATTGGAATTTCTCCACAGCGAGCTCCCCATGGGACATTGCTTATTCAGGTTTCCTTGTCTAAATGTAAGCGCAAGCTGTGTGTAATTAGAGCCTGACACTGTTGCAGCTTTAATACTTTCCTGCTTTGATCTTATGTCCATTCACATGCTTCTTCAGTCTGCACTGAAACAACACACTGTGCAAAAGACAGACACTTGCAGGTAACACTGGCTCAGAAGCTAAGCATTGTGCTGAGAAAACTTCCGAGCCTGCAGAGGTTATATACACTGGAGGAGCTGAGATCAGGACCTGATTCCATGTCTGCTTCGCTGTTGCATTTTGATGTGTTCAATGTTTCTCAATTACAATGATTTCTTGTTGACTGTTTTCCTGACCCATGCCAGGGCAGTTGCCTAAAGTGTTCTATTGGTTTTATTTTTGCAAAGTGCTTTTGTTCGGGACTTCCTCCCAGGGCCTGCTCCAGCATTTCTGTCGCCCCAAGCGAAAAAAAAAAAAGCCGCGATTGCGATCGCCGGCAGGCAATTAGAAAAAAAAAGCCGCGATCGGCGGCGGCAGTTCAGCGGCAGGTCCTTCGCTCCTAGAGGGAGTGAGGGACCTGCCGCCCCCGAATTGTCGCAGGTGCCGCCCCTCTCCCTTGGCCGCCCCAAGCACCTGCTTGTTAAGCTGGTGCCTGGAGCCGGCCCTGCTTCCTCCTGTCTGCCCGAGCTATTATGCTAAGGCTCTACACAGTGAGTGATCAACTGTTTCTATGGTAACTCCTGGGGCAGGGATACCACAGGGATGGAGAAGGGGCTCGTGCCTAGAGGTGAGAGAAGACAAGAGACTGAACGAAAAGGAACAGATGAAAATTGAGAGAGAGAGGAAAAGTGCAAAGAGAAAACTGGGGAAGGTATTGACAAGAGAGGCCAAAAAAAAGCAAGAGTCCCTTGAAAGTGGATATTACTGGGGGCAGAGAGTGGAGGAATTTCAAAGAGGTAAAGAAATGGTTAGTGGGCTCCCTTTCTAGTTCCAAGAAACCTGACTGCTGCAGCTTTCAAGAAAGATAATTGGTGTTGAGGTTATTTAAAATCCTGGTCCAGGAACATTCTGTGCAGAAATAAACCAGGTGCCGAATATTCAGATACATTTTGTTTTGTTAGCCCCATGGACTTGTTTGTGGAGACACATGCCTCAGGGGCAGAGGCACAGAGAAGTCTCTTGGTCTTCTCCAAATTCTCCAGAACTTCCGAGCCTCCAGACCTGGGCTGGAAATGGAAATGCTTCTTAGCATCCAGCCCCGGAATGCAGGCTTGCTCCTAGCGAAGCCAATGGGAGTTTTGCCTGAGAAAGAACGAATGGATCGAAAATTAAGGGCCTGATCATCTTCCCTTGACTCACATGCAAAGAGAGCCCATCTGTGTGCAGACTTCACCCTTTTTATATGGAAAATGGGGGAGTTGTCTTTGTGATAGCATCCCCCTTCACCAGACCACCCATGTCTGGAGATTGAGGCATCTTCCCTGACACCCAGTATTACTTCTCTGGAAGGTAATGCACACCAAGGCAGGTCTCCAAGGCTGGTCTCTGCTGGGGAAACCAATGGATCTTGACTCCTGAGGAGCAGGACTCCGGGGCCCCAGTGTGAGCCCAGAGCCTCTGGCAGACAGCCCTGGAGTCTGGCGTCCCAGCCTGTTCTGGGTGGTTACATCTTTCCCCAGGATAGGGCAGTTGGCTGGAAATTCACTCTCACTGAGTTCTCCTCCCCATCCCGCTGAGAGGGGGGCTGTGTGAGAAGTTGTCAGTCTCCCCAACAGCCTATGTCCCTACTACCAGTTTTGCTTCAGCATCCAATAACTCAAAGGCCCTGTATGGAAACCGAATGGAGCTTACCACACAGCCAGTGAACCCCCTGAGCTGGAGGTGTGTGAAGTTGTTCTGAACTCTGTGGTTCCTGCCCTGGGATCTACGTTAAAACGGGAGTCAAACATTTCCCCATTTTTTTCCCCCAGCCAAAACTATTAGCCAAACTTGACCTGACTCTGCATTTTTGGTGGATTGAATGAAAAATTGAATGAAAATCCCCCCCGGCTCTAGTCCAACCCTATCTGTTTACTGATCAGTTCTGCTCTTGGGCAGGGCTACATGGGAACACAGCAGGGGGGATATCTTGGCAAACTGAAGGAGGCAGCATCACAGTCGGACCCTCTTGCATGGAAATTCCTGGGAATTGCACCAGCTCTGGTGATACAGCAAATGGTTAATTACATGAGAAAACGTCCCTCTCAGGAGTAACTAAACACTTACGTTAATTGCTGCAATTATAACCCATTTAAGTGGTAGCTACGTGGAAATAATATTAAAAGAGTCTGAATGGTTGGTAGGGTGCAAGGCAGAGGAGCGTGTTGCTTGCAAACTGACTGATGGACCACAATAAGTCAGGCAACAGCTGGAGCTGAGAGGCAAAGAGAGACTCAGTTTGTGTGTTCGCTCTGCAGCTGCGAGCAGCGAGAAGCAGCCTGCAGCACCCTAGTTGTGGGTGGCTCATTCCCCCTCCCCCTTGAAAGAGGTGAAATGGCAACTTAAAACCCAACCACACCCACACAGCTAAACAACATAGACCCTGTTACCCAGACAGGCACGCGAGGGAAGGTGCAGGGGAGAGAGTGGACATGATGGCTTGTTTTCAGAGCAATGGCCCATGCAACATTGTGCTGCAGACTCAGGAAATAAAGACCCATGAGGGTCTGTTCTAGGGTGACCAGACGTCCCAATTGTTTAGGGACAGTCCCAATATTCAGGGCTTTGTCTTATATAGGCACCTATTTCTCCCCACCCCCCGTCCTGATTTTTCACACTTGCTGCCTGGTCACCCTAGTCTGCTCCCATCCCACTGAATTCAATGGGATTTTCCCACTGATGTTAACAGGAGCAGGACTGAGTCTGGAGCTGTACAAATAGAACCTCCCCGAGCATTTGATTTGAATCAGATTCGTTGCCTAACTCAAAGGCAGCCCATATCAGGGGCACCTTGGGCTACTTTTCTTAGTGCGCCAGTTTTTTAAGAATGGCAAATGCTGATCTACCCCGAACGCAGCGCTGTATCAATGGCTCGGCTAGCACCGCAGAAGGCAGATGTTACCATTATAGGAGGAGTTGGGAGTCTTCTCCAACCTGCCCCACACCCCAAGCACTAGCTCTCACAGGGATTCCTGTTACACTACACCAGTCATTACATGGAGAGAGCTTCAGAGGCTGGAAGGGGATTCTTGGGATTCCCGGATAATGTGTGAACAATAGCAGGTGCTCCGGTGGATTATAATAGAGCTGGTTGCCAGAGCTGAGTAACTTGAGACATCTGGATAATCTTTGAGAAAGATCATTGAAACAGGGCCAAATTCTCCTCAGTTAGGCCCATGTAAATGCAAGGAAAGACAATGAAGTGATTCTAAATTTACACCCGGGTAACCCAGAGCACAAGTGGGCCCTTAATCTCGGTTTTTAACCACTTGTCCCCAGAACAAGTCCAGGTCAACGCTCCTGTATCCTTACCGTATTGTGTGCGACTCCAAGGGATCTCATACGCCAAGTGAAGGCAGGGCTGGTTAGACGTGAACTCAGAGCCTGCCAAGGCAAGCCCAGGCTTTGTGGGAAATGGACTTTGAATCAATGCCCTGGCGCAGTGCTGATGGGAACCCGTGCTACTGGACGTGGTACCTTTCAGAGGAGACACAAAGCCAAAGCTCTGGTCACAAGTGGTTATTCCAGATCACCTGGTACATTCAGGTGGGGTAGGGATGTTAACTGGTCTCTTTGCCAAATTCTATCTTCCTAAATTTCTCCTGCAGTTGCCAGTGGGATACATTATTCTCCGTTGCTTACCATCCTTTACTGCTGTGTTCTGTTAACCAGGTTCCAGCCTAGAGGCAGCTGAATTTCAAGGGCGAGTGAAATGATACACATTAGGATGGGGGGATATGTATATTGAAAGACAGGGTTTCCTGCAAGGGCAGAGATGGAAGCCACATGCTAGCCCAAAGGAAAGATTATGTCCTTTCCAGCACATCCATAAATATTAAAAACTCCTTCTTTAACTGGTTCAGCAGCTTTCTGTCTTTTCCCCATTCATTACTGCTAATGTTTTGACTCTCATTCCCATTTCTAAGACTGCAGAATCTTAAACAGGCTGGTAAATACTAGAGCGAGGAGACCAGGAAAGCAAAAGAGATGCTAATTTTGGAGAACAAAAAAGAACATGAAAAGCATCTTCCTGGATGCCTGTCCCTGCATCTGGGGAACCAATTTAGCTGAAATAGCAAATTATCAAGCACTTGAAGAAAAAAGGGGCTGGCTGGAGTGGAGCAGCAGCCATGTGCTGCCTCATGCAACTCTCCCAGAATCCACAGTCCCTTTAAAAATCTGGCCCCAAGTCTTTTCCCACAGGCCACTCAGAAGGGAACGGCTGTGCCTGGAAGCAGCAGCCTGTGGAGACCTGTCGAAGGGCAACTTTTAAACAACAGCCACATGCTGGGGACCAAAATAGCTTGAGAGCACAAGACTGTCCAGTTTGCTCTACAAGGCCATGCAACACTGCCCTGGAACAGGGCTGTTCTAGAAATCCTCCCAGTTACTACAGGACCTACAGAAAAACACATTCGGCCTCCATTGGCTCCTAAGCCCCAACCGCTGGGTCTTTCATTAACCATGACTGTTGGAAATGGTCTATGCACGGTATAAGTTATCCATCCATTTATCTATCGTATTTACCTGGCTCCCCATCACAGTAGCATTGGAGCACCTCCCAATCTATAATGTATTTATCCTCACAACACCCCTGGGAAGCAGGGCAGTGCTATTATCCCCATTTTACAGAGGGGAACTGGGGCACAGACACTAAGTGACTTGCCTGGGGTCACACAGGAACTCTGTGGTAGAGCAGGGAATAGAACCCAGGTCTCAGGCTCGGACCCATTCTTCCTCTCCATTCGATTGAGCAAGCTCAGTTGTGAGGAATAGAGAAGAGTAAACAGCACCAGGAAACTCAGATTTTCTTGGAAGAGACAGGACAACAATCCTGCACTAAAAGGGGACCTCAGGTGAAGATGATGAAGTAAAGCTAGGCATGCAGAACAAACAGATGAGGTCATTTTTGATCAGGTCACCACAAGATGCCACCACTCCTGGGTGAGAACTCCTACTCCCACCAAGGAAGAAAATCCTGACAGTCATTCACTTCCCGGTGTTTTTAAAAGAAGCCTATTTTTACCAGGATTTCCCCACTCTTCCCTTCGTCTTGCCATTTCATATGACAAAACATCTTCCCCCGGGGTGGTGATCTCCTGTGTTTCTGGGAGACAGGCAGCCACACCTCTCAGTCTGGCTCTGCTATATCTTGGCCTTATGGTGCCAGCCCTTTGGTCAGTGACGAGGGTGACCAGACGTCCCTATTTTATAGGGACAGTTCCGATTTGGGTTGTTTTGTTTTTTTTATAGGATTCTATTACCCCCCACCCCCGTCCTGATTTTTCACACTTGCTGTCTGGTCACCCTATCAGTGATGGCTGACCCTGAAGCCTTCCATTCCAAGCAGCCAGTCCTCATTCATGCCAGACAAAGCCATGCTCGCCTTTGGCATGAAAAGACTTCCTAGACTATGGAATGATTAGTTTCAGCCTCCCTGCATGGCTGAGGATTTGGGTCCGGGGAGAGGCCAGTAATGGGAGCCCAGCAACGTGTGCAGATTTGCTGTGCTTCCCAGGTGTTGTATTCTGTTGGGCTACTCGCCTGGGATGTGTCCACATGGAAGCTACGCGATGTTTTCCCCCCAGACTTTGAACACAGCATTAGATGGAATATTTAATGGGATGGCCCTGACAGCAGGTGATCCCTCCCACGTTTTTACATGGAATGCCACTTCACCACAAGGGATTCACTGACAGCGATAGCGGACTAGTGTTGCGGATCAGAAGACATTAGAAAAGAAGCCAATGGAGCCACTCTCTTGTAGGGAAATAAAGGTCTCTGTTCGCCCTTGCAGAAGAAATAAGGCAAAAAGCTGTTCAATAACAGCACGAACAATGCTGTATGTCTAGACAATGCAGCCATCGCCTTGGGATCCGCGCATTGTTCATCTAGTCTTCAGTTCTCAAGAGGGGTTTCTCCGCTGAGAGTGGCCTTCGTATGAAGAGGGACCTGCAGAACTCAAGCCTGCCGCCGTCTTCTCTCTCCTCCCCTAATTATTATTTTTGCTGAGCACCAAACTGGTGTATAGAGCAAAGGGCTCTGCCTCCCTCACTCTGAGTAAAGCTTTACTTTGTGAGTAGTTACATTGCTTTCCATGGGGCTTCTCAAGAAGTAAAGCATTACTCGTTGTGAGTAAGGCTGGCAGAATTGAGCCTTAGTAGACAAAAACAAACACAGGCGGCCTGTTCCAACTAGGGTGATCAGACAGCAAATGTGGAAAATCGGGACAGGAGGTGAGGGGTAATAAGTGCCTATATAAGAAAAAGACCCAAAAATCGGGACATCTGGTCACCCTAGTTCCAACTCCCATTAAAGGCCATGAACAGATTCCCCCAACATCACTGCAGGTTAAAGCAGGCCCAGAGTGCACACACAGCTATTGACACTCCTTGCTAGCATGGGGCTTGTATGAAGGGGATCTCTCTTCAGAGCAAAATCGTGCATTGTAAGCAGCACCCAGATTGGCTGAGTCAGCAACAAATAGCACTGGGTGGCGCTATTCATTAGAGGTCAATGGGAGATTTTTGTCCAAGTTAGGAATGGGGGAACTCTAAGTAAGGAACTCAGGATCTGGCGGACAGGGAGACGGAGGGAGAGATTGCTGTGCTGAGCAGCTGAAATTTCAAATGAAACTTACTAGCCTCACTGCCCTCCCAGTTAGTGACAGCTGGAATAAAGTTATACAAATCCTCCCTCTCGTTTTCAAGATTGATGTGTCACTCCTACTTGTTGGCATGTCTCAAGTACACAATACAGAACAGTGTCTTCATGCTTATCAGAACTGATCGTACTAACCACTGGAAGAACTTATGCACTAAGCAATATTTCATAGAGCTGTGACCACAGCTGCCTGGCCAGTCATCCCAAGTTATTGTGCTTCCCCCGGCTTGTCTAGCAGAGACACACAGACCTGATGCTTTTTTACAGCAGAGCTGAGGTTTAGGTTTCTTCTCCCGATGGCCTGGTTGAATCCAGCTGTTTAAAAAGCACCAAAGGTAAACAGAAACAGACCCTCCAAATAGCATCTTGTGCATGGGATAGTGGAAGGGGATGGGATGGCAAAGGGGATATGCAGCTTTTTTTCCATTTCTTAGTCAGCCAGCTACTGACAGTCCTTCCTAACCAATGGCTAACATTGAATGTCAGGGTTGGAAGGGACCTCAGAGGTCATCTAGTCCAACCCCCTGCTCAAAGCAGGACCAATCCCCAGACAGATTTTTGTCCCAGATCCCTAAATGGTTCCCTCAAGGATTGAACTCACACCCCTGGGTTTAGCAGGGCAATGCTCAAACCCCTGAGCTATCTCTCCCCCCCAACATGAGGTTGGCTGAGTCAGCAACAAAACCCAGGGGCCTTGGAGACTGCATTGCTAATGGAATCTTCCAGCACAGCAAGGGAGGGGCATGATTTGATATGGGGACCCCAGGAGGAATTTACCTGCTTCTGCCCATTCTGTGCTGATGCTGGGGAGACAGGACAGGACTGCCTATCTCCAGCACTGTTCATCCGCTCTAAAGCCAAGTAGAAGCAAGCCTGCTGTCAAAAGCAGCCTGGCAACAGGTTGCTGAGGGCAACCATCTGCACTCCTGGAGCTGCCCTGGCGATAGGAATTTGGAGTGGAGTAAGATTGTACGGTAATAATGCTGCTGCCCTTCACCGTTCCATGAACACACTGCACTGCGGCTGCTACTTCCTACACCCATAATGCTCACTCAGCAGGCAATGAAGGAACACTCGTCAATACAGGTGGACACA
Source organism: Terrapene triunguis (assembly GCF_002925995.2). Taxonomy (NCBI): domain Eukaryota; kingdom Metazoa; phylum Chordata; order Testudines; family Emydidae; genus Terrapene; species Terrapene triunguis. Next base: position 12,582,957 of record NW_020664404.1, read on the forward strand.
GGTTAGTTGCCCGAGAGATTATACATGGCTACTATGCAGTGGCCACGTTGTTAATGGGCAGCAGTGGGGTAAATCCGCCGCTGGCCTAATCCCAGACTGATTGCAGTAGAGTTGTGCCAGAGACAGAAGCCACCTCGCATGCATTACCCTTCAGTATCTGTGCAATCAGCCTGAGTCAGTCCTACACAATCATGGGTCATTAGCTCATGAGGAGACAGGCCAGGTTTACAGAAGGGACAGTAAAAGGGGACTAAGGGCTCTGTACATGTCAACCCCGCACAGCCCATTAGAGAACCTTTGAACATTCAGAAGCTTTCAAGCAGGGAGATAAAACCATCATTAGACTGGCTTAGGTCTGACCTGTCCCAACTCCTATCATGGAAGCAGATTTGTTTACTCTGTCTTTGTTCACTCTATAGAGGCCAAAAGCACTCCGGGCCTTTTATCCCCTAGTTTTACTGCAGGTCAGGGCAGCCCAAAGCCAGTTCTGATGAGATTTCAGTAACCTGGATGGAGGTCTCAGATCAGCCCCACACCAGTCTGCGTTTAGAGTGCAGCAGCACCCAGAGACACTGGGCAGGACCAGGCCCCCCTTGCACTGGGTGCTGCCCAAACACACAGGCAGGAACATCCCTGGACACAGAGAATTTACAAACTGATGGAAGACAAGACACAGCCCGGGAGTGTTACAGCTTGTAAGAGGGGCAGGGGAGCAGTAATACAATTACATAGCTCAGCTGTGAGCACAGAAGGACAGCTCTAAGCTACCTAAAGGGTTGTTTCATTTCTGATTTAGCTTGCATGACCAGGAGAGGATTCCATTTTCTTGGAACAAGTCTCTTCCCCCCGCCAGATTGTGGTGTAAAACAGAGGTTTCATGCTAGCCTTTTACGGACAAGCAAATGCACCAGCCAAAGCAAACAACTAAAACTGGCTCACTTCTGCCAAACTCCAGAGAGGATTAAGAACATCACAGCAATGGATGCACCTTCAGAACCTAAATAGGCCATTCCATTGGGTCACTAGCATGCCCAACAGAGTACTAGAGGGGCAGGCAGCAGTTAAAACACCACTGTGACTCCTGCATGCAGAAATAACAGCAGCTACAGCCCCAGGCTACTACCTAGAAGCAAACCAGCCCCCTTGCCGCACCAACCCTATGTACTGTGTGTGGGAAGGAGTGGTTCATTCCCTACAGCTGGTCCAGCCCTGAATCCTCCCACTGCCCTCAGCTGTGCTCTTTCTCCAGCTACAGAGGCAGGGTTAACCCCTTCCCTGCCAGCCTTTGGACAGAGCCTTTGCATCTGGTCACAGCCTCCATGTGTAAAAGTGAGCACAGCCCCAGTGTGAAAAAGTGCAGTGAGCATGTGCAGGGCCCCCTGTCAGGCCCTAGGGGATTGAGAATGTTGCAGGGGAAACTCCAATGTATTGCCTTGCCCAGCAATCACAGCTAAGCTATCAGGGACCTGGGGTCAGACCCCGATCTCATTGACACCGGTGTCTATGTGGAGTCCCTCCAGGCACAGCCAGTGGGACGTCTCCCTGTTTCTAATGGAGCTACTCCTGATTTACTCGGGTGTGAAAACAAAACAGAATTAGACTTGATGGGCTAGCCTTTCCTCTGGTTTACCAGGGCAATCAAGAGGAGAGGTTAGCCAGAGCCAGACAGACTAGCTAAGGTAATGAAAATAGATAATCATTTGTGTACATGTCTGCACAGTTTTACCTCCAGGGTTTCCCCCCCTGTGCTTCCTGAGACTGCGGGTGATTTCATCTTCCAGCACAAAGGGCTGCATTGGATGAACCCCTCCAGGCAGCAGTTGTCCTAATATTGTGAGGAGGTCATTAGAGGAGGTTTTGGAACAAATTGATAAACTAAATAGTAATAAGTCTCCAGGACCTGAGGGTGTTCACCCAAGAGTTCTGAAGGAACTCAAATGTGAAATTGCAGAACTACTAACTGTAGTCTAAACAACGAGGAGTCCTTGTGGCACCTTAGAAGACTAACAAATTTATAGTCTAACAAAACTAACAAAACTGTAGTCTGTAACCTATTGTTTAAATCAGCTTCTGTACCAAATGACTGGAGGATAGCTAATGTGACGCCAATTTTGTAAAAGGACTCCAGAGGTGACCCTGTCAATTACAGGCCGGTAATGCCTAACTTCAGTACTGAGCAAACTGGTTGAAACTATAGTAAAGAACAAAATTGTCAGACACATAGATTAACATAATTTGTTGGGGACGAGTCAACATGGTTTTTGTAAAGGGAAATCATGCCTCACCAATCCACTAGAATTCTTTGAGGGGGTCAACAAGCATGTGGACAAAGGGGATCCGGTGGATATAGTGTACTTAGATTTTCAGAAAACCTTTGACAAGGTTCCTCACTAAAGGCTCTTAAGCAAAGTAAGCTGTCACGGGATAAGAGGGAAGGTTCTCTCCTGGGTCGGTAACTGGTTAAAAGATAGGAAACAAAGGATAGGAATAAATGGTCCGTTTTCAGCATGGAGAGAGGTAAATAGTGGTGTCCCCCAGGGATCTGTACTGGGCCCAGTCCTATTTAACATATTCATAAATGATCTGGAAAAAGGGGTAAACAGTGAGGTGGCAAAATTTGCAGATGATACAAAACTACTCAAGATAGTTAAGTCCGTAGCAGACTGCGAAGAGCTACAAAAGGATCTCTCAAAACTGGGTGACTGGCCAACAAAATGGCAGATGAAATTCAATGTTGATAAATGCAAAGTAATGCACATTGGAAAACATAATCCCAACTCTACATATAAAATGGTGGGGGTCTAAGTGAAGGCTGTCCATAGGCTGCAGGGAAGGACTCTGGGGCCCTCTGCCCACTCCTGCCTTAGCCACATGCAACTGGCGTTGGTGGCATCTGGAATGAAGTGGGGACAGTGGGAGTGAGTTCACATGACAAGTTGCTCGCTCTGGTTTCCCGAAACTTTCAGCTGAAACATTAGTATTCATTCATAGCACTCCAGTGAGGCATTTCACATGGGTTCATTTGCATAGTAACAAGAAAGCCCCCATTTCTCCCCCAGACACATCTCCAAAGCAGAATCTCCATATGATGTGGGCGACAAGGAACGTGCCCATGGGACAGGGGGGTTGTTTGACCCTCGGTGAAAGGCAGCACACTCAGTGGAGGAAACCCAGTCACATCGCTGGTTAGTTACCAGCAAAGCAGCCTCAGAGGCAAAGACAACATGAATTATTTGTTGCAACGTTGCTACCAGTTTCCTTCTCCTTTCATTTTTATTTCCACCCCTGTAACTTCATCAAAGTGCCAGTTTGTGCACAGAGTTATTTGCCTTCTAATGAGCTCCAGTACTGACTATTTCAAAGCTTTGTTAAAGTCCAGTCAAGGGTGTTAAAGGCTGCTATGAGTAACTAAAGGACCCATATTCGGCAGCATCTAAGCGTCTGTGTACAGTAGTGCCAAGGGAAACCACTGAGACAAGCTTTGTGGCTGAATAGGGACCATCTCTCAGAAGAAATGTAAAATGGATGCCCTGGGAGCACACTAAAGAGCCAGTGGTAGCACTGTTTGCCAAAGATGGAATTTTGGAACAACCCAGTTCTTACAATGACATTCAACCTCCCAAAATACACCGTGGTTCTATTTGGATACAACAGTACAAAAAGGCTGTTGCTTTCCGTTCCAGAGGTAGTGGCACTTCAGTGGTGGGTGATATCTGTACTGATAGATACATAGATCAACGGGTGTGTGTGGGGATAGATAGACAGATAGATAGATTCAGCAAGAGGAGAGGGAGTGCAGGGTGGATTGTGAGCCTTGTAATTAACATTGGTAAAGTGATTGTTGATGCTAGGATGAAAGACATGCTCGAAGGACAAAGTATTACTATTCTCCCAGGACCAGGATATATAGTGTAATGACCATGAGTAACATTCAAATTCAATCAAATCTCATACTTCACAGCATCCACTCATCAGTGCAGGTATCAGGCAGGAATTCCCTCCCTCATAAGCAGTGTTGCAAAATTGTTGTGGTACATTCTGGGTAATAAGACCACATGGGTGTGTGGGGAACACAGGAAATGTCTGTATTATTTTTCTGAAAAGTATACACGTGGCTCAGTTTCCCCATTCACTTTTCTATTGTTACCCACTGGGCGCAATGCTGATGAGTTAGGTGAAAAATGTGTATACAGCCTTTGCTTTCTCATTCCAACCAAAAAACGGCCCTAAATCCTGTATCCCTAATAAATGCTGTCTTGTTTTTAAGAGGCTGCCCTAAATCTCTGCAAACAACTGCCAGTTGCAGAGCTGCCAAAAGGGGAAGTCTCCCAACAGGGGTCCAAGCTCCTTTGGATCCAGCCAAAGGAGCCCTGGTGAGAAGAAGAGGTGCTGAAGCCAGGGACTCAGTCTCAGAGTAGCGTAGCTGAGCGTCTTCCCTTTGAGCAAAGTGCAGGCCCAGATCTTGCTTTCCTGCATTTGTGAAAAGCAACCAACCACTGGCTATTTATGGCCTGTGTGTGCTTGTTACACAACTCTGGCCCATTAGGGACCTATTATGGGGCTCGTTTGATTCCATCTCCTGCCTCTCATTAGGGATTACTGGAAAATCAAAGGAGAATTTAGCTTGTCTTAGTTTATTTTAGTCTGAGATTACAAGAAAATATATTCAGTGCCTCCCTGCCCTCACCCCATCCCCACTCTGTCTGGGGACTCAATGTGCCTCTTTAAAGAGTTGCTACTAATATCATGTGTCTAATGGATTCAGGCAATTATTCTCAAGTAGGAGCTTTAATTACATTATTTTTGTCACTGCTCATTCGGAAGACCCCTTTGCTATATTTTTCCCTTGCCTGTCATATGGTGCTGAAACATAACTTACGGTAATTTTGCTCAGATAAACAGGCAATTGTCAGTGCAATTAGTCTCGGAACAAAATTACTGTCAACAAGACTGTTTGCAGCCTAATTGCTGAAATGAGTTTATAGTGGGTACAACATTTTAAAGCGGCCCCATTCTGATTAACCCTGCAGCTGCTGTGGCTTCTAAGGGCTGATGAGGCTCCATCATCATAGTATCTGGGCAACTCTCAGCTACATATGGCTTTGTCCTCACAAACACCCCCATGAGACTAGGAGTATTAGCCCCATTGTACAGATGGAGAAACTGACACAGAGAGGTGACATGAGATCATATGGGGAGTCTGCAGCAGTGCGGGGCACTGGACACAGATCTCTGAGTTCCATGCTAATACTGCAACCACACGATCTTGCTTCCTCCTTCTGCTGTCCCCTTTGACATGGCAGCGCCGGCATCCTCTGGCACCTTGCAGCTGACTTGCAGAGAGGCTGAGCTCCACGCACCAGGTTGCTAGGTAGTCCGGCAATCAGCACAGGTCATTCCCCTGGGGCGTGAGCATGGCCTGTGTAGTGTGCTGGGTACAGGGGCCAGCACTGGATGCAGTTTTCCCCAGCACATCTGCCAGGCAGCAGTTAAAGCACCAACATGACTCCTGCTGTCACAGAGTGCAGTATCTAAAGGCCTTTATGTCTCGCTCCTGCCTGTCCCTCCCCCTATGAAGTCACCAAGTGCAGAGAAGAGAAACTAGCTCAGCTGGAGCATCTCCCAAGGGGTAATCATGGCTAAGGCTGCGATTTAGTCACGGAGGTCACGGGACTCATGGAATCCGTGACTTCCAAAGACCTCCGTGACTGCAGCCAGCACAGGCTGGGAGCTGCAGGGTCCCCTGCCGCTTGCAGAGGCAGGGAGCTGCGGAGTACCCCACCCCAGCTCCCAGCCACCACAGGCGGCAGGGGGATCCGCCGCTCCCATCCACCGTACGCAGTAGGAGGGATCCCCAGAGCTCCCGGCCACCGCAGGAGGTGGGGGACCCCCCACAGCTTGGAGCCGCCAGCGAAGGGGGACCCTGGAGCTTTCCCCCCCTGCAGCTGCCCAGGCATCCCATTTTGTCCTGGATATTTTTAGTAAAAGTCAAGGACAGGTCACGGGCTGCCGTGAATTTTTCATTATTGCCCAGGACCTGTCCGTGACTTTTACTAAAAATATCCATAACAAAACCTTAGCCTTAATCACGGCACATCCTGAAGGCACCCGCACATATCCAAAGTAAGTGACTCATCTCACATATTTTTCTTCCAATGGATCAAAGGGGGCAGGCTGAGGAGTGCACAGACATGAAGGCTCTGACATAGCAGAGGTCTGGGAGGGAGGCTTCTGAAACCAAGAGGAAAGCATCGTTCCTCTGTGCATCACACAATAAAGGCTGATGGACCAATAATATAACAAGATAGAGGGAAATGGGGTGTAACGGTCCTTGTGCATAGACATAACCAGAACAGAGGCACAAGGGGGCATTCATCCTCCTCTTCGTGTCCAGCTGTGGGCAGCCACAGGACTCATGCATTGTAATTCCTGGTCTCTCCCTTTTCCTCCTGGCTTTCTCATTGTTTGGGCTCCTGTCATGTTGCCATGTCCCCTGCCATCCTCCCCCTTGGCTGGCTGCAGATCGCTGGCCTTGCAGAGCTCCTTCTGCAGCATCAGGAGTGGAATGGACCAGTGCAGAAGAGGTGGCTGTCCTCCCTGCTCCGTGGCCAGGGCCGGATGCATGTAGCATGTCCCCTCTGCCTGTGGGTCTAGGGACAGGGTCTAACTCTGTCGTTATGAAGAGACCTGTAGAGCAACAGGGCTTCATAGCTGTCACTGTAAAACCCCACAGGACCTGAATTTCTGCAGCCTGTGCCTTGTGTGGCCGTTTATACCTGTGCAAAGGAAGTGTGATCTGAGCTCCTATTCTGATCTGGGAGCATGTTACACCCGCGCTGCCCCTACTTTGCACTGGCGCATGTGACTGCACAAGGTGCAGGGCAGGGGAAAATCAGTCCCATAGGCTTTAAGAGAGAATAAGCTCCTTGGTACGTGTGTTTGACCCATCCTGTGCCATGCTATAGCCCGGACGGCATCCTCTGATCAGATCTACAGGGTGGTTTCCAGCACACAACTCTCTAGGGCTCTCCCAGAGGGTGCTGACAGGCACACCAGGGCAAATCTAGGGTAACCATTGCCGTCTCCGGAGTTACTCTGCATTCTCACCAGTGCAGCCAAGAGCAGAATTTAGCCTAGTGACTAAGGGTACGTCTACACAGCAACCTGAGAGGTGCAACTGCAGCAGGTGTAGACATATGCAAGCTAGCCCTTGCTGCTGCAGCTTCACTGCTGCTCTTATGCAAGCGAGCTAGATCGAAGCTAGCGTGGGTATATATACGCCTCTGAGTGCAGTGTAGTGCAGTGATATCTGAGTGCAGTGACACCTATGAGTGCAGTGTAGACCGGCCCTTAGAGGTGGGCAATTCTGTATCCCCTCCCCAAACCTCCTGAAAAATCCAGGCACCCTGGAAGTGGTCCTTTGACTGGCACACTCTTGCCATCTCTCCAGCTGCCTGTGATGCGCTGATGAGGAGCATTCGTGCCTGCACCAGGCCAGAGCATGTAGCTATCTGCTGTGATTGCCCCACGGGTTTGGAATTTCCTCTCTCCCAGGCTCTCCTCCTCTTGTATCTGCCCATCAATGCCTGGCTGTCAGCAGGCGTTCCCGCCTCATGCTGCATCACAGATTGACAGGGTCAGAGGAGGTGCCAGTTAGCTAGTGTGACTTACGCACCTGACATGGAAGACGGCAACAAACCCTAAATCACACCTGCTCTGAATACGCAGAGTGCGTAGGCGCGGACGGGAGGCATTTCCATCAGCTGAGTGAGCATTTCAGCCTGTATTATGTAAATGTTTCCCATAAAGAACCGCTAGTCATTTCATATGGGAGCCGGGGAAAGGCAGCCGCTGGTGTTTGATCGATAGGGTCCTGAAAGCAGGAACGGAGCCATGGCCCTCAGTACAGAACAGATCTGGGTTGCAGGAAGTGGCATCTCCTAACCTGCTCTGGATCATCAGCACTTGAAGCGTGAGGTCCCCTTGCCTGACAAATACAGCCACACCGAGGGCTACAGTGCCCGCTGGAAACATGGTTCTAGAATCATAGAATATCCGGGTTGGAAGGGACCCCAGAAGGTCATCTAGTCCAACCCCCTGCTCAAAGCAGGACCAATCCCCAACTACCTCACATGTAGACAGGACCTTACCTCTATTCCAGCCAGGCTACAGCCCCGCTCAAGCTGCCTCCTTCTTATCAAGTGAATTTAGTTCTGGGGGGAAGTGCTGGCCTGAGGGCCCTGGGGACCAGGCCTCTCTTGATCTCCAAAAAGGGCAAATCATGGGCAGTGGCAGTGCAGGCTTCTCTCCCCAGCCTCACCTTCACTGTGCCCCTCCTGCCTTGGCAGAAGGCCCTCTAGAGCTGAGTGAACAAGAAGGGGACATAAAAGTTTCCAAATGTGCACCATGCCATGACCTCCCCCTGGCAGTTGTAGAATATCCCCCACAAGTGCCCCCTAATGCTCAGGGTTTATTGGCTTAATGGACTTTCCTTAAATCTCCCTGTCCCCACAAACACTCGTCTGCCTCTCTTACTTTCGTTTCTTTTCTTTTCCTCTCTCCAAAAAAAGTCTTTTGGTATCTTCCTCTTTTGTGGTTCAGCATCTGAGGGCACCATTGTCTGACACATCTGACAGCCGTCCCACCTGACGTTATGGATGGGCTAGACAATGCACGTGAGAGCAGACACATGGGAGGTCAGCCGTGGGAGAGCAGACACACATGAAATCACGTGTAAAGGCAGATGTGATAGAAGACTAGAGCTGGTGAGAAAATGGAATTTCCATCCTGGGAGAAATTGTGACATTTTGAAAATTTTTGCAGAATGGAAAGTCCAAAAAAACCAACAACAAACCCCACCCCCAATTTGGAAACATCAAAATTACATTATTGAAACATTTTGTCCCAATAAATAGAACATAATGAATAGCTGCACTGCATGTAGCATGAGACCATGCCCAAGAGCAGGTTTGCTGAGCACTCTGGAGAGGGCCTCACACAGCAGAAGATGACACACACCTAGTGCAACCAGGATTCATTGCAGGGAAGAGATGCATAACAAGCAGAGGGGACAGTGACCTGAGCTTCAGGTGTGGAAGACTGTGAGCCTCCATCCCTGAGGGTTTGAATCTCAGCTCCCAGGAGTTCCCTGAAGTTCATTGTGGAGTTAGAGTGACTCCTGCCCTCACTTTCCTTTGATGGAGTCTCCAGCGACCTGTGCCTCGGCAGGAGGCAGATTGCAGCAACTTGAGGCTCCTGCTTTGCCTTTGTGCAGTGTGGTGGCAGGGCCATTCACTCCTGCCCTGTCTCTTCGCCACTTATCCTCTGGCTTCAGGCCAAAGCAATTTGTTGCCTTGAAATTACCTTCAGCGGAAGCCATTACAACCAAAGGCAGGGCTGTGTAATCAGACTCAGATGAGATTCCTCACCAGCAGGCTTTGGGATGGAGGGAGGGAAGCTGGGCCCAAGGAATGGTTACAGACCCACAGTAACAATGCAGCTGGCAGCGCACCGGGCCCCCAAGCCAGGCTGGGAACACCCACACCACACCGGTTCCAGATGGGGTGCCTGGTGCTTTGGAAAACTGAGAAGCTGAGTGACGGGTGGCCCCAGCCGCAAGACTCCCATGAACTGCAGTGGGCTGCGGATGAGTCCTTCACATCCACTGCAGCCGGTCACGCACGTTTCATCACGGCTTCTTGTCGGCAGCAAAATGGCTTTTCGACAACGTGGAGATTAGGGCTTTGTTTTCAACCCCATTTTTTGGGCAGAAAAACCTGGAATATTTTGACAAATATTCTTGCCAGTGTCAAATGTTCATTTTTGTCTAATTGCAAACACAGCAGGGAGGAGCAGAGCATTCTTTGCTTTTCGTTCTCCTAGTGGTGCTTCCTGATTAGTGCCATCTGGTAATGCTCATTTGCTGCTCAGGGGGTCGACCTGAAACTACTGGTCTCTCTCGTGGCATATTCTGCACAGGTCTTGTGATAGACACTCTGTGCGGGTGGAGGGAGCTAGGCTAGCAGCTCCTGGAGGCTGAAGCCACAGAACACGGGCAGAGGAAGTGCAAGTGTAATCCATGCTAGGGGAGTGTGGGTCTTTGCCCCACTAAGGAGAGAGGTTAATGAGCACCGAGCTGGAGGGCCAACAGCTAGGGCTCTGATGTGTGTAGTGTTCAGCCTCCTTGGAGCCGTGCTCTAGGACGATGGGTGGGAGATACAACCTTTAGCTAGCAAGGGGCAGAGAGCACTTGTTCACGGAGCAACCTCCTGGCCAAGTGGGTCATCAGAAACCCCACCTACAGTGGGAGTTTGTCCCCCTCACTGGGACATTCTGTAGGCTGGCCGAGGGGGCTGATGAAAATGCCTGCTGCAGGGCATCGGTACGGCTGAGGATTCTGCAGAAAAGGCCAGGCCTCAGGTCTCGTCTGGTCTCACCCGCAAGTCCTCAGCGAGGGAAGAGGACCCATCCAGCCGCACTCTGAACAGCTGTGGGGACTGGTTGGGAGGCTGGGCTTCTTCCTGAGGAGCCAGTCTCTGCGCTGCCTTTGCTAATCACAAGGCAGCGGCACTTCCCAGCAAGACATTAATCATCGCTAATAACCCTATCCAGCAGTAATTGCTACCTTTTGGAGTGCAGCTGGAAGTGCCTGAATTACCTCTCCTCTCCTGTGCATCCTCCTGGCTCCATGCTCTTCGCCAGCTGACTGGGCAAGGGAAGCAGAGATTCCTTTTGGTTTGGGGATTAGCATAGGGGGCTGCAGTGAACAAAGGGCCAGAATAATTCAGGTGCGGGTGGGCAGAGCTGCCCAGGGAGCCCAAGCACAGGAGGAGGGATGGAGTAACAAACCAGCCCCTCATTACATCCATCCACCGACCCAGGGTGCAGGACCCGGGCTCTTTTCTCAGGCCTGGCACTGAGCTGCTGGGTGACCCTGGGTAAGTCACTTCCCGTCTCAGTGCCCCTGGTCCCCCTGTTAATGCCTGGGAAGTTCTCTGAGAGGCGGGGGCAGAAGGGCTGGAACAAGGCAAAGAGCCAATATTCTCACTCTTGTCTTTATTCAGTCAGCATAGCTCCCCTGGGAGCAGAGCCAAGGCAAGCACTGTGCTCCCAGGGTTGTCTGCGCACCAAGCGCTTTCAGTACCGAAAACCACCGCGGCTGTGCAAGGCATGACCCTCTCACTCCATCTCTGCCCAGCTCAGGCCTTGTGCTCTGCCCGCCGTGCCACTTACAGCCTCGTTGATGCTCTGGGCCACGTAGTCCAGGTTGTGCGAGTTGATGCTGCAGACACTGACCTGGCCGCTCCCGAGAAGATAGATGTGTTTGTGCTTCTCTAGGAAAGCCACCTGGGACGCTAGCAGAAGACACAAGCCTCATTAGTCGCCTACGATCCCGAGCCCAGAGCAGGGGTGTGGCCGAGTGACCTAAGAACAGGCCAGGAGACAGGAGTCAAGGGGTTCTAGGCAAGTCCCAGTGCCTCAGTTTCCCTGTCTGTTAAATGGGACTAGAGCAAAAGAACCATCCAATGAAGTGGGTTTTAGCCCACAAAAGCTTATGCTCAAATAAATTTGTTAGTCTCTAAGGTGCCACAAGGGCTCCTCGTTGTTTTTGCAGATACAGACTAACACGGCTGCTACTCTGAAACCACTCAAGGAGTGCGGCAGTTCAAATCACCCAAAGGTATTACCTCTCCCATACACCCCAATCAAAAGGTGACAGAAGGGCAAAAGATGGACTGATTCGTGATGCACCAGGAGCAAGGACACGCTGATGCCCAGCTTCTGAGGATGAAACGCCTTTCCCAGTGCCCTGGCTCACTGCCACAGCGGGGACTGGAGGAGTGCAAGGTTCACACTGTTGCCCAGGACTCTGGCTTTCCAGGCGCAGCGCGGAGGAGGGGCAGGATGGGTACTTACGGAGCAGCCCGGTGAAGCTGCGTGTCCCCGACTGGGCCGTGAGGTGCTCCCAGCAGCCAGGCGTACCCAGGATCCGCAGCTTCTCCTTCAGCTTCTCACGGATCAGCATGATCTTCTCCGCCAGCATCCGGAGACTCTGCTTCCTGCAGGGCGCAGTGGGAGGGTTATGGGGATCTCACTTCCCCTTCCAAGGGGCTAATCGCTTCACTGGGCTAGGGAGGCCCTTCCTGAGCTCCCCAACCCCAGCTCACACGACCTGTCTGGGTCCAGCGAGGCAGGTCCTGGCTGCTCTGGGTAGACAGCAATGATTGCATGGCCCTTTTAGTCACAGAAGGGGTTTGTCACAGGGTGACTGGCCCCTGCAAGAAAGGAAGCAGGGTTCAGGCACCCAGACTGATTACCTGCAGCCCAACGGGGCTTAAGGAAGGTACCTGGGTCTAATAAAGGGGGAGACAGTTGCAGAGGAGGGGGCATCTGCTTGTAGACCCTGCAGGAAGTAAGAAGGCCCTTGGAGGGTCCTGTGGCAGCAGGGAGAAGGTACCAGGAGGGAAGCCCGGGCTTGAGGCACGAGATGGCGAAAGGAAGGCAGACACTCCAGGAGGAGGGGCTGGCCAGCTGGGCACTGGGATGAATGTCTGAGTTCTATTTTGAAAGACTTTGTGCCGGATATAATAAACTGGACCCCAGAAGGGGCATGCTTTGAATATCTGAACAGTGTGGGCTTTTTAATGGAGCCTGAGTGATGGGGAAACTGAGGCAGATTTCATCAGCACCATACTTGGCCAGAGGGGGCACTGCAGGTCAGGCATGCCCTTTGAGGGGTTTTCCCCCAGTGTCTCCTCCCCCGCACCCCACAGCTGGCTGCAATTTGCAAAGCACTGTAGGCTGCTCCAGAATGAAAGGGGCCCTGGGCGCACCTAAGGCTGTAACCCCAGTGTCCTGCCGGAAAGTGTGAACCACGTGTGGATTATCCGGCCTGGCGCACACAGCGCCGCAGCAGTCGCTCACTCTCCCCCAGTCCCCCCTTACCACTTGTTCAGCAGGGCCGGGTTGTTCAGCACCGTGGCGATGACCCGGGCTCCCAAACTGGCAGGAGTGGCCCACGTCCCCGTCACTTGCTTCTGCAGCTGGGAGCGGATTCCCACCAGCGTCTCGTTGTCCCTCGCCACCACGATCAGGTTCCCCACCTGCTCATCTGCCCAGGCGACAAGAGCAGCGTGGCAGGACGGACGCCCCCTACATCCAAAGGGCCCCTCTCTGTCCCCAGGCTTTGCCCTTCCCACCCCCAGCCCCTCCAGCCCGTGGACACCACCCCCACCACCCCTGCTGTGGGGAGAGAGCCAGTTCATTCCGTTTTGTTCCCTACAGTCTCCAGGTGTCCTTTCCACTGCCTGCAGCGACACCTGGTGCCTGCTCGGGGGTCCGGCATTGCCTTCGGGCAGGTACCCATCTACCAGGGCTAGTTGTATTCTAGCTACAATGAGCAGTGAGAACGCTGCTGCCTGGGCTGCAAGGCCCAGCCTGACCCGCTCGGGGGTGCACTGGCTCGTGCAGCCGGCCGGGGTATGTCGCCATCCGCTGCCGTCCACCCTCCCGGCTGCGTTGTAGAACCGAACGAGGCTGGCCCCTTGTCTCACAGGGGCCCCTGCTGGCGTCACCCGGAGGGGCAGGAGACGCGAGCCCGCCGGGACCATCCCGGCCTCAGAGAGCTCTTAGCAGGTGCCTGAAGCCACAGGAGGAGAGTGGCGGGGAGAAGCCCCCGAAATTAAACACCCTGCTTCAGAAAGTCAAGGCTTCCCTTCCGTCTCCCCTACAGGGCCGGCGCAACCCATTAGGTGACCTAGGCGGTCGCCTAGGATGCTGCGATTTGGGGGGTGGCAACCGCGGCGGTATTTCCGCGGCGGGACCTTCCGCCGCCTCTGTGTGGGGCGGCATTTCGGGGCAGTGGAAAAGCTGGCGGCGCTCCTGCTCCCCTCCCAGCTCTCCCCCGGACCCTTTGCACGCGCGGCAGTGAACCCAGGGACTCACCGTATAAGCCGAAGGTTTTCGAGAAGGATTGGGCACAGAAGAGCTCAAACCCTTGGGCCACAAAGTGTCGCAGAGCCCAGGCGTCTCTGTCCAGGTCTCCGGAGGCCAGCCCCTGAGCCCGGACATCAAAGAAGGGGAAGAGGTGCTTCCTCTGGGGACACAGCAGGGAACGGAGCACACAGTGAGACTCTGTCCAGCGTGGCAGGCAGGGCCAGTGACAACAGGAGCTGGAGAAAAGCCCCTGCTCTCAGACTTACCCCCATGACCCTGGCAACTTCTTCCCACTGCTTGGGAGTCAGGCCGGTTTCCTCGGGAGCATGCAGCACAACTATGGAGCAGTCCGGGGCACTCTGAAAGCAAGAGGGTGCCTCAGCTGCCAGCATGGGCTGCCCACTGTTAGCAGCCCGGCCGGGCAGCCACCGAGCAGCTGTGAGACATGAATAGACTTGGGTTTAGGACAAGAGGCACCTGGCAAAGCTCCAGCCAGCTCCATACCTCCAGCACCTCCAGGAATTCTTCTATGGCCACAGCCAGCCTCACAGTGTCCCAGTAATGGTATGGCCGGATCTCTGTAAAGCCGGCATCTTGGAATATACACCGGAGGCTGTCTGCGGGGACATAAACCGGGCAGGTGAGCAGGGGTGTAGCGGACAGGAATTGGGTACTAGCCCTGGAAGTAGTTGATGAGCTCTCTCATGGTGCTCACTGTTAGAAGCTGTTACCCGGGACTCAGCGGTGCCCCTGTGATTTCTTCATAGTGTCGTTCTCATGTGAAGAGCTAATGCCCCCAGGGGCTTCATTCAAACTGCTGGTGAGCAAGGCGGAGAAAAGCAATAGCTGTGGGAAAAGCAGAGGGATCCCAGCCCAATTCCTAATGCTGAGCAGGATTCCTGTACACACCAAAATATCACCTGCTCCCAGGCTTAAAACAGCTGGGAGAGCAGTGCCCCTTGGGGATCGTCCGAGCTACACCCCGCGTCTCGGGGGTTACAAACCACCACTAAGCCACCAGCAGGCTCAGCAGAGAGGCATGGGGCTGCCCGCGCTGCACCTGGTGGTTAGACACGTTGAGAGTTCTGTTGCGTTTCAGAGCTGCTGTTGCACAGTTAAACGCCGTTTGGTTTTCCTTTGTAACATGACCACCCTGTGCTCACCCTGTTACCGAACTGGCCTTTCCCATGCAAGGTCCTGCCGCCTCCCTTCATCACATATAGAGCAATACTGAAACCAGTGCTCAAGCACACATCACTTACCCCACTGCGACAAGGCAATATAAACCGCTATGGGACTCGGACTACTTGTGTTGTACCAGCGCCGGAGGAATTCGGCTCCAATTCGAACAGCTCCCGTCCCTCCTACTGTGTGAACGCCACCTGCCTGACTTACATGGAGACAAGAGAGCATCATCTTTAACATCAACTGCCTGTTAGATCAATGTCTCAGGGCTGCTGCATCTCTAGTAAACTAGAACATGGTCCCCTCAGAACATGGAAATACCTGCAAGAGATGAGCTCTAATGACAGCACCTGAGAGGATGCAGTGCTGCGCAGGGCTTGGAAGAATATCCCTTTGTATATGGGCCCCCTGTCCCACGCATTCAAACTAGCCTACTCTGGACACTACCTCCACCTCACACAGTACACAGAACCATGTTTCTGCAATTCGTCAGGGACAATGTACATCCTCCACCAGGAAGCCAAACTAGACAGAAAAGCCCTACCCTGGCTGGCAGCTTCTGTCCTTAGAGCATCTCTCACCCCGAGGCCCCTTCACAAAGGAGGCAGACAGCAGAAAGGGGGGGGAAATAGTTTCACAAAAATTGCCATGATTTTCAATGTTATTTTTCCTCTCCATTGGGAGTGAGATTTTCCAATCAGAACTGGTTTTGTAGGAATCTGTGTGGTTTTCGAATTGTGTCAATGGGCCTAGAGTCTAGGAGAGGTGTTTTTAAAACTGTAGATAACTCAAAATAATCATTTTTATGCACCACTGAAACACAGAGACCTTTTCCTTAGCAAGGTCAGTCTGGTAGTGCCTGAAAGCCCCATTGTGCTAGGTGCAAGAGACAGACCTGCCTCTGCAGACCTTACAGTCTACACAGATAGAGCAGGATTACCGGCCCATTTTACAGATGGGGAACTAAGGCACAGAATGATGCAATAACTTTTCACAGGTAGTTGTGGCAGAGCTGGGAATCAAAGCCAGATCACTGGAGGGCCAGGCCAGCATCACCACCAGAAGGCCAGCCTTCAAGGATGATAGCTAAGTAGACCACAGTTAGGAAATAGACATTCTGTCCAACTGCACACTGGCACTCCCCCTCCCCAGGTCTTACAAAAAGAGCCCTGGGGTCTTTAAAGTCCATGGAAAGCCACCTGGAGATGACAGCTCAGTGGATATTTTCCTGGAGGCAACTTGGCTATTGGCTAGACTGAGGGCTTAGGAATCAGGAAACCAACAGTTGTATTAAAGGGTTGCATCTGAGTTACTGGGGCTGGTGTCTGAGGCACAGGTATGCAGCTAGTAGTGGGAACAGGCAATGCTCACCGGCAGGTTTGTTGCCATGGTCTATGGTAGCTCCAGCCAGATCTGCCATTGCACAGTATAACTGCACCCACTCTAGGGAGCTGTAGGGTTGTAACCATATTGGTTACTCACTGACAATTAGAGTGGTACAAAAGCTATGCGTGGACTGGCCCTAACAGAGAGGGGACAGGGATAGATGGGGCAGGCTGGTTCCTAAAGGCTTGATGAAGTAGCCATAAGTTACCGTGAGAAGCACTGAGCAGAGGCTCAGAAGGTGTAATGGGGCCCCATGGGGTTTGCCTGCCTATTGAGGGTAAGGGAGAGCTGTATGGTTTCTCTTGTGGATGGGGTGTCTTTCCAAACTCAGAGATTTCAGCATCCAGCAGCAGCTTGCAGAGTCCATACCCTGTTCTCAATCACAGCACGGCTCTCCCTGCCAAGCGCCAGCTCAGTAGCTGCCCTGGTGAACTCGGGGAACCCAAGCACTGGGAGGTACTCGTGGTCCAGGGTTGGGTCGTTGGCGATCTGCAGCAGGGTCTGTCTCACGGTTGGGCAGACCCATGCTTTGCCTGTTTCAGTCTGGCAGTCTGCAAGAAGAAAGAGCGGGCCAAGCTGTCCACGGGTGACATGTGCATCACTGTCCCTTCTAATGGCCAGGCCCTGGGAGGAGAACAGCCTCCTGCTGCTACTGCCAGTTACCAAGGACTGTGTGGCACAAAAAGCCCTGGTTCAAACTGCTGGTGACCTACATAGGGATACAAGGGTCCATATCATCTGTGCTACAATCCAGCTCCCAACCTCAGCACCCATGGTGTCACCTTTGTCCCAGACACACACTGTTTGCTAGTTTTTTTTAAGAAATCTTTTTCTTTAAGTAAAGTTCTATGTGACACAACTGCTGCTGGGAGGTGCATGTCTGCAGCACTGAAGACTCGTGGCCTTTGCGTAGCCCCCGAGAAGGTACCCAGACAGCAGCGGTTCCAGCTTCTCTTTTTCCCAGAGATGCACTAGGGGACCTCAACCCCCAACCTGCAGGTACCATGCTTTGTGTGCCCAGGCACCCATGGCTAATGCCTGATCGCACTAGTGGCCAACCGGCAGTGGCTGCAGAGACAGCAGGACAAGGTACCCACAGCAGAAGACATGACCAGCAGCAGGTGCTTGGTGGCTCCTCACGTGCAGGACTCCACAGCTCTACAAGCAGTAACTTATTTCATTGCATCTTTAAGGGGGCTTTTTCTTTAACAGGAGAAAACCAGCTGTTACCACTCTACCTGCCAGAGACATTTGCAATCCTTACAGCCTGGCCGGAGTCAGACAAGGGACTGTACAAGAAGTCACCTTCCTACACTGCCTCTCTGCCCCATCTGTACCTTTGCTTCATCACTGCTGACTTCACTCTGTACTGTTGTGCTGAGCGTGAGTTGGGGTCTATTTCACTTCATGCCTCCTCTTTACTGTCATTATGTCTGGTGATGGTGAGAAGGGTGACACCCCCTGAGGAGGTTTGTCACCTTGGTTGTTAACATACCATGCATGAAATCCTGAACCCCCTTAAAGTCAACAGCAAAACTCCCACTGATTTCAACAGGGCAAGGTTTTCACCCCTTTTGTTTGGTAAAGTGAGCAAACGTGATTCAGTCCTAGCAAAGAGAAAACAAACCCAGACTCACATGACAGGACTTATTTCCAACTCTGAGGGGCTGGAGCTCTTACTCAGAGTCTGTCTACACTGCGAGCTGGGGGTGTAATTCCTAGCTCTCAAGCTAACGTGTTAAAAAAAGAATGTGGCCACAGCAGCATGAGGGGCTAGTTGGCCCAAGCATGTACCCCGCTGAGATGTGGGGCAGCTCACCCCTGCTGCCGGTCACACTGCTGTGCACAGCAGCTTGATCAGAGCTAGCATGGTTATGCCTCCTTGAGCTGGAATTACAATGCCCTTGGAAGAGGCGTGGAGCTGTGAATGCTGACCACAGACTCCCCATTTTAGGCTCCCCTGCAGTCAGACGACATCCCGTCCCTGGTGGGGAAAAGAGTGCAGCCCAGACTGTGTGGCACCCAACCAGCAGGACCTACCCCTGTGGTCAAGGTACACCTTGTCAGGGGATGGATCCTCCCGGTAGGCATCCAGGAGCCAGTCCACTTCCCTGGTGAGCGGGACGTCAAGGAAGAGAGAGAGAGCGGCCATCGCCCAGCGTAGGCAGGAGGACCCGGCAGGGTTCACTCTGCTCCTTCACTTGCACCCAAAGGACCTCTCAGCTGCCCCCAGGAGATCCCAGGCTCTGCCAGGCAATGGAATGTTGGCACAGGAGTTGCCCAGGAAACAGCTGCCCGGTGAGCGTTCCGGGTGCGATCCTGGCGCTGAAGGCCCATTGTTAGGTACCTCTGTGATCCACCGATCTGCTCGTCTGCTGCCTCAACTCATGCAGCACCTACGTTTTTCCCTTTGGGCATGTGCGCCGCTGCAGCCTGCTAGGCGCCAGACTCCTGCCTCCCACCCCAGCCCCAGAGCGAGTCACAAGCCAGGAAAATGGGTGTTCGTCTGCCTGCGTGGCATGCAAGGGCCCAATCCAGCAGGCAAGCTCAGAGGCTATCTACCGGATCGGGGCCCTCAGACAAGTTCACACGAAACAGCTGGGGGAGGGAGGAGGCACAGCTCCCTATAACTGTTAGTATGGGTGAGTCCCCTATCCACCAGGCTATAGGAGACCCCCAGTTCAAGTCCCCCCTTCTCCTGAAGGGATTTGAATGGGCTCTGTCACCTTTCAAGTGAGTGTACCATCCACTGGACTCTGGACTATTCTGAACGGGGAAGCAGATATTAAAAAAAGTGCAAGTTCGGAGGAGAGGCATTAGGCAGCTGAAGTACTGACAGTGCATTTAAGTCACAGTGGCTGTGGTATCACTGGAAATTGGGCCTGGCCATGAAGAAAGGCATGTAAAGCAGGAGTGCTGCTGAGTGCCCCTGGAACAGAAGGGAGAGGGGGTGATGACAGAGCATCAGGGTCTCCTTTCAACATTGACCAGGGGGAAGCGAGAAACTTTCTTCCCTGCTGGACCCAGCTCCTCCCGCTCCCCTAGCGGAGATGCAGCATGAAGTTCTTGCAGTTTAGGGAGGATTCTACCCCATCCCAACCGCACCTAGTGCCTTTCAGATCCCAGCCTCCTCCCAGGGGGGAGGGATAACTCAGTGGTTTAAGCATTGGCCTGCTAAACCCAGGGTTGTGAGTTCAATCCTTGAGGAGGCCACCTAGGGATCTGGGGCAAAATCAGCACTTGGTCTTGCTAGTGAAGGCAGGGGCCTGGACTCAATGACCTTTCGGGGTCCTTTCCAGTTCTATGAGATAGGTATATCTCTGTATATTTTATTATGAAGGGTGCAGTCTCCTTGCTGCTGACTAAGGGAAGGTCCAGGCAAAGGCTGCTGGGTGGTAGCACAGTGGGACACGTTCCAGAACAGAGCCATTTGGGGAACAAAGGAAGTTTAATAAGGGAAAGAAGAGACCACTGGAGGTGAGGAGATGCAGCAGTTTTACCACAGCAGAGTTAAACCATGCCAGGGCGATACAGCCTGGCTTTAGAGTCTGAAGTTTTCCAGGGGCAGAGTCCTGCTGGTACACTCCACACCCACTGCAGCAGGAGGCTGGACAGCTGCAGCAGACCTGTCCTGGGAGGAAAGCAGAGCATTAAGGCAGAACTCGCTCTTCAGCAGGGCCATGGCATGTGAGCCAGCTCAGAAGCAAGGCAGGCAAAGGATAATGATGCATCCAGGCCTCCAGCCGCACGCCCCCCAAAATGGGAGAGCTAGAAGAGGACCGTTGGATTGGGTGCCTGCCCAGACCAATGCAGGAGAGCCTCCTGTCATGCCGGGCTCTTTCCCCCACCCTCACCATTTAACACCTCCTCTAGAACCTGCCCTGATTGAAGGGCCAGATTCTCAGGAGGAGCTCAGTGCCCAAAGCACGCCCGCTTTGCTGAGTCCTTTTGGAAAGACAGCCGCTTATTTTGAGGAATAAATGGGAGCTTTGGAAAAGTCAGGCATGGCTCTTCTAACACTCCAATCAGCACCCAAAGGAAGCCAGCAGCTGGTAGGACAAAGTAGCTGGAGCATTCCAAAACGGCGAGCCGTTCCAGTGGAGTGACTAGCTGTGGCCCATTGTTCAGAGGGTACGAAGGGGCACAACTAGGAGGCAAGGGGAAATGCAGAGCATTCCCCCGTCACAATGAGCTCTCTCCTAAGCCCAGTGCTGGACGCCCAGTCAGGGCCGGCTCCAGGGTTTTGGCCGCCCCAAGCAGCCAAAAAAACAAAAAACAAAACAAAACAAAAAAGCCGCGATCGTGATCTGCGGCGGCAATTCGGGGGAAGGTCCTTCGCTCCGAGCGGGAGTGAGGGACCGTCCACCGAATTGCCGCCGAATAGCTGGAAGTGCCGCCCGTCTCCCGAGCAGCTCCCAAGCACCTGCTTGCCAAGCTGGTGCCTGGAGCCGGCCCTGCGCCCAGTCATTTGGGATAGTTAAGAAGTGGACTGGACACAGCATGAGAAGCTGTTGTAGGAATAATCCTGTATTGGCCCTTCCCCAGTCTTAGATTTCCATGAATGACTGGCACATCCTGACCCATGGATCTATTGCTGCCATAGTAGAAAGGTGTTAAACACACTGGAGAGGGGCTTGACTGGACCATTACGGCTGGAGCAAACATTTCAGAGACCTAACAGCATGCAACCAAACAGGGAAGAGACCAAAGAGGTTAGCCATCTAAACGCAACATATTGCCCAACGTTAGAAGCTGTTGCTGGAGCCAGGGCCGGCTCTAGCATTTATGCGTCCCAAAGCAAAAACAATTTTGGCCGCCTCCCCCCCCCCCGTTTTTTA
>NW_020664404.1:12604400-12630609 GCF_002925995.2 Terrapene triunguis
TCCCCAAATCCCCAGCCCTGCCTCCTCCCCCCAGGCTCTCAAGCCTAAGAGGGAGGGGGAGAAGCGGCGCCAGGTTTGAGAGCCTGGGAGGGAGGGGGAGATTCCGAGTGGCCGCGGCGCGGGCGCCGCTTCTCCCCCTCCCTCCCAGGCTCTGGGAGGGGGAGCAGCCGCGCGCAAAACGGCTGTTTTGCACGCCGCGGCCGCTCAGGATCTCCCCCTCCCTCCCAGGTTTGAGAGCCTGGGAGGGAGGGGGAGATCCCGAGCGGCCGCGGCGCGCGAAACAGCTGTTTCATGCGCCAGCAGCAGCGGAGGTGAGCTAGGGGGCCGGGGCACATTTTTAGGGGCGGCATTCTGGCGCCGGCCATGCCGCCCCTAAAAATGTGCCGCCTCAAGCACCAGCTTGTTTTGCTGGTGCCTAGAGCCGGCCCTGGCTGGAGCAGAGGTCTGTCATTTTGATTACCTGTCCATGGAATCCAAGAGATTTACAGCTTCTCCTTAGTGTTGCATGAAAAAAGAAAAAGAAAAAGAAAAAAAAAAAAAAAGTGTTGATCAGAGTGTCGCAGATTGGAATGAGAACAAACAGCAAGTTCTTGGAAAGAGGTTAAAACTACTTTGAAAAGCTGAGAGACTTAATTTTTTCCTCTTATTTACACCAAATACAAAACAAACCATATGTAAGTTGGCTAGAATTAAATTTAGTTACTGTATCTTCTTCCACAACAGCTGAAGAGAACGACTCCTCTGCTAGCCATCCTCCTCTGGCTTCATATTCTGCATCATCTTCCACTGGAAAGAAGGGCGAATTGCAAGGTTACAGGCAACAAAACCCTCCACCACCAATGTCCATTGTTTCTTTGGCTTCTACCATGCACAGCACACTAAAGTACTTCAGGTCATTCACAAAAAGCAGATGAATGTAGAGGATCCCCCATTATGCACACAAGGAGACCTTAGGTTTGGTTGCAACATTTGCAGCTCAAGCAATACATGGTGTACCCCCCGTAGAGAACCGCACTGAAAATTCTGTGCCAGGAAGCTGGACAGTGGAGGAAGAGGAAAAGGGAAAGCTACAGCCAACGAAAGAGGATAGCAGAGGAAGAGTGGGGAGAGCTGCAGACTTTCATGGATCATTTCCCTTTCATGGTACCTCCAGAGCACTTCACAAAGATGAACAGATCAAGTCTCAACACCTCTGCCAGGCCATTCTTCTCTCTGCATTGCAGATTACGAAGCTCAGGGAGACACAGTGACTTGCCCAAGACCACAGACCAAGTCAGTGTCAGAGGTGAGACTAGATTCCAGGAGGCCTGGCTCCCAGTGCTGTGATTTGACTCCCCAAACAAACACTCCCTCCATTTAAGCAGTGCTGTCGCTTCAGTTCATTACAGATACCAGAGGACCAGTTTTACTCACAGATTAGATGTTGTCCATTGAGATAAACTGGCCCAGTTCCAGACTTTAATTCAAAGGCAACAGGAGGGATAAATTCAAAGCCATCAAGACTGATCTGAAACAAAACAATTAAAAAAAAAAAATCCAGAATCACTGAAATATTGAGAAGAAAGAAGCTGGCTAGAGAGCGACACTTGAAGCATACAGCCAGGGTTGCCCGAGGGGGGAGCAAGTGGGGAAATTTGCCCCAGGCCCCGGGCCCCACAGGGGCCCTCCATGAGAATATAGTATTCTATAGTATTGCAACTTTTTTTTATGGAAGGGGCCCCCGAAATTACTTTGCCCCAGGCCCCCTGAATCCTCTGGGTGGCCCTGCATACAGCCTCCCTGTGAGTGGAAGCAAAGCCAGCTGGTGGGGGCATTCCAGAGCAGATGGACTTTGCATGGAACCCCCCCCCCCACTACACATTCTTTAAGGAGCACCTGCAGATGCTCAAGCCAAGCTCTGCCCTCAGTTACACCCACAGCTGCACGGACATCAGTGGGGTTGCACAGGTGTAACCGAGGGCAAAGTTTGGAGGCAGACCCCCCGCTGCCCACTCACACACACAGTACGTTAGGTGCGGATGGCATGCGGCTGATGCACTGATGCCACAGACAAGTCACTAAAAATGCACAGCACAGAGACTACGCTTTCAGCACCCTGCAGATACTGGATCAGACTCAGAGTTCGTTTTCCTGGCTGAGTTAGTTGATGTGTTAATTTTTGTCTTCATAAGAAGACAGATAAGTTACACGTATTTGACTCGTCATGGGCAGATATGGGGAGCAGGGCAGGAAGACGTGCGATTGCAGGCCTGCTTTTTCTCCTGGCCGGGGGAGCTGCACTAGAAGGTGTTCTCTGACTTCCAGTGCATCTTGTTAGCATAAGGACTCCGGTCCATGGGTGGCAGCTTGTAGCAGGTGTGTATTCAGAGCGGTTCCTAAACAATCAAGTAATTTATTGCACAGAGATGTTTTAATTCCAAAGACAATATTACCTTTCACTGAACTTTGTGCTTAGTTCCAAGCATCTGCTTGGTACCTTGGGTCTCGTTAGACAGCAAAATGTCTATAGCTCCTTACTCCCATCATGGGCTGGGAAAATCTCTAGCGATTTACAAATACAACCCAGTCAGCCAACTACAATACATCCGATTTCAGTGGCTGACCAGAAAAGCGAAGCAGGACAAGGGAATGGGAGATAGTCTCTTCTGGCCTCAGGATTTAAAACCACCCAGAGAGTAGAAAGAGAGAAGTCCAGAGACAAATCAAAGCTTAAAATTAAAAACTGCATCCCTGTAAATAGGACACAGCCTGATCTGGACTAGAAACATCTGTTTTCATTTTATTCATGGACACAAAGGCAACGCTGGTCCTGATATAACACAGGCCTGGGCTAACGTTCAAAAAAAGTCCCAAAGAAGAGCAGAGTTACTATTTGTGAGCCTCTGGTCTGACCTCCTGCATAACAGACCAAAGATTGTCTCTGCCATGCATTTTGGTCTGCACAATGGGAGAGGAACATTCACAAATTAACCTGCACAGCAACTTTGTGGGACAAGCAACTTCTTTGCTTTGCACAGGGGGAAAGCTTGCTCAGAGCCTGACTTTCAGAGGTGGCAGCTCCCATAGGATGCTCAGTCCCAAAGGTGGACTAAGTGACTTGACCATGGCTACAGAGAATCACCATTAGAGCTGAGATGCACCTGGCTCCTAGCCTGAGTGCTAACCACCATGCTCCATTGGCTCTCAGATGAAATGTTAACAACCCGGCTATAGTGACTGAGGTTGAATGGGCCATAACGTGTACAGTGGAATGCTATGCCGGGCAACGGAGAGAGAAACAACCCACTCGTTCATCCAAGAGGGCACATGCACACACTAATTCCCCCAGATTAATTGCTTGCCAGGCAGAGATCGTCCTGGGGGTTGCCTTGTCAATCTCTTGGCTTCACACAGCAGGTTTCCCTGAGGAGTTACCATGGGTAGGACAGAGAGCCTCAGTGAAGCAATGGGCACTGGCCTGTTGTCACCGTAGGTGTTTTTTGAAGCTACTGCCACCACGTGCGGTTCGTCCTTGGCCTCTGCACTGAGACAGATCTACAGCAGCGGAACAAAACGGATCCTCATGAGCTGGGTTTGCTGCGGACTAATCCACATGCAGAGAGCGCCACACCCAGGCAGCATTTAAAGTTGTTATTTAAATGTTTGCTTGGGATTTGGGGGCTGATTAAAGATGCCAGAACAACAGTCCTGGGGGCTGACACCCTCTCTTCAGCCTGGGCAGTGGGAGCAAGTCTCCCCCAGGATTGCTCCCTCCCCAGGGTGCTTTCACCCTGACCTGAAGAGACCCAGGAAAGGAAAACATGGTCTGTGTTCAGAGCATGGCAACTTTGCTGGGCTTGGGGTCAAGGCCATGAATGCTTGAGAGGTCAGCAGAGCTCCCCACTCAGCGCTGCTCCTTTCAGAGCGACCCTAAAGCCTCGTCTACATGGGAGAGTGCCACCAGTTTAACCCAAGGTAGGAATTTCAACTAATGTTGTTAAACTGATGCAAACAAGCCCCGAGTGGCCTCTCCAATCTCAGTATGAGAGTGACTTCTTAGTTTAGCTAAATTGGCTGGGAACCGGCTTAAATTAAACCAAAATAAGCCCCTCAATCTGAAATTGGAGCATCCACTCAGGGGTTTGCACCAGTTTAAGTAAATTGATTTAACCAAACTGGTGCAAGTTGGTGTGCTGACAAGCCCTATCTGTCAGAGGGATCCCTGACAAGTTACGTTGCTTACCGTTTTCAGTAAGACCAGGTGTTCCAAGAAGTCATCTTCTTCCATCACCACACACCTCCTGGTGCTGGTGTTCAGCTCGCAGCCTATGGGAAAAACACTGCTGGATTTGTGGGGGCATTGCTGCCCCAAACAAACCCTGCAAGATGCAAGAAGAAAAATTGCAGCTGCCAATGGAAATTCTAGAGCAAAGAAATCCCTCTAGTCCCAGAATGCACACATGCCACAGGTTGGAGACATACACAGGCATTTCCCATGGGCAGAAACTTTAAGGCCAGAAGGAACCATTGTGATCATCTAGCCCAGTGGTTCCCAAACTGGGGTTCGAGAACCCCTGGGGGTTCACGAAATGTTACAGGGGGTTCGCAGAAAAAAAATCTCTAATGGCGGACAGAGCTGTCCATAGGGACCCCGGGCAGCATGGGGCCAGCAGCCCGGAGCCCCTGGACTTCCAAGAGCTAAGAGGATCAAAGCAAGCACATCTATCACACTGAGGAGATTTAAACTTCAAGACTCCTTATAAGAAATGGAAAGAGAGGTGGATATTTTTTGCTGTTTTTAAAATTAAATAGGCAGCTAGTATTGTTTTTAAAATTATTATGAGGAACAAGTTTAAGCTTTGTTGTAACGTGTGTTGTTTGTCTGGACTGCTCAAGACCTGAATGCTTGTGTAGGAGGAACTCTTTGAGTTGGCTTCTTAAATACCTTCATGCTGTTTCACATCTGATACTCTTTGATGAAACATAGGAGCCTTGTCTTACAACAGGCTTCTTCAAAGTGATACAAGCTACGAAAGTGAGATCTTGGAAGAGTGTTGCCATTTTCATATTGTAATACAAATACTGTAATGATAAATAAGAACATAAGAATGGCCTTATTGGGTCAGACCAAGGGTCCATCTAGCCTAGTATCCTGTCTTCCGACAGTGGCCAATGCCAGGTGCCCCAGAGGGAATGAACAGAACAGGTAATCATCAAGTGATCCATCCCCTTTCGCTCATTCCCAGCTTCTGGCAACGGAGGCCAGGGACACTTAATAATAATTAGTGTGTAATAAGCATGTAATAAAAACAAATTTTATATTTCCAAGATCCACTGCTTTTATACTCAGGTAAACGAGAAAATCCCTGTAAATATTCATTTTTAGGAGGGGTTCACGAGACTTGACATTTTAGTGAAAGGGGTTCAAAGGTTGTTCAAGTTTGGGAACCACTGATCTAGCCTGACCTCCTGCAGAACACAGACCAGAGAAATCCACCCAATAACCCCTGCATCCAGCACAATGGTTTGGCTGGACTGGAGCCTATCAGCAGATATTTTGTTGTGTGGCTTGAGGTTCGCCTCTAACTCTGCTCTGAAAGGTTATTGACTCCTTATGGGGCTGTACTCCCAATACCCCAACTTGCAAAATAGAAGCTGAGGTATTGGAAATATTCAGTAGCTTTTTGTATTCCGCTCCCTAGCAGCTGCAATCCTAATGGATCTTCATAGATAGAAACGCCAGTCAAGAGCTTAATGAGGACACCATGTGTCCAGTGCTTTGGTTTTCCTCATTTCATTCAGCCCAAGCCAAAGAAAACAAGTAGGATTTAAGGCTGGATTTAAGAAGCTGGAATGAAATTAGCAGCACTGATCCTGGGAAGCTAAGTGCTCCAGATGCCAGAAGCACTGTACAGCAGTTAGAGGCAGGGCTAACGCTGAATCCTCAGGAGGCCAGTACAGTTCAAGGAGCAGCTAAGCATATACTTAGACAGTAAGTCAACAACAGACACCAAGCCAATACTGCACACTGCTTGGAGACTTGAAGAAAGGAAATGCGGTGGGGGGACGACTTATATTGGTAGCATGACTGCACATGCACTGCTCACGACTAATCACAGGGGCTGGCACTCTCTTCTTCAGCACAGATGGGTAGTTTGCTCAGAGGCTAGCAGGGAAGGCACGTCCCACTCTGATCACAAAGCAGCATGGTAGGGCCCAGGCCCCGCTTAGAAGAGGGAAATGCAGTCTACGCCATTATATGGAAATTATCCACTGCCCTTAGGGTGGGGAAAATTCACACCCATCCCTTCTATTACATCATCCTGAGCAGTATTTCTGCAACCCCTTCACAAGGAACCCCACCTGCTGCCCATCAACCCCTCTCCCCTTTTGCTAGCAGATACCAGCCACACAAACGGCTCGGCAAACCCAGGGAACATGTTATCTTGCTCACCCCTCAGCAATGGTCTCCTTACCCCACAAGACAGCAATGGGTTTCTCTTCTTCAGAACGCGGACTAGAGAGCAGGAGAGATGAACTCATTCTGCTCAAGAACTGACTCCACCTGGGCAACAAACGGATCCTAGAGGAATAAACATGGTAGAGGGAGCAAAATGCATCTTTTTGTTACCAAACCAAGAGCAGGGAGGAAAGCAATAAGAAAAATAAGCAACTGAACCTCTTTGAGTTTACTGTATTGCACGGAAGTCACAGAGCCAGTGAGGAGTAGCACAGAGATTTTTTTTTTCATATTAGAATGTTTTTAAAGAGTAGTTTGCTTATGCTTCTGTAATAAAGATTCAGCTTGAGACACTCTTCTTGCCATTTTATATTTTTCTAATAATAAAATCCCCTCCTGCTCCCCACTCCAATCACCTTGGTCAGGATGAACAAGTAGTTTGCTCTGCCTGGGCTAGTAAAGTTTTCATGATGATTTTACAAACCTGAATTAAGCAGGGAGATCTGAAAAGTAAGGACACTGAAGAGAACAACTCCTCCCTTCCACAGGCCACACTGGTAATGGAGATCTTCAGGAGAACTAAAGGCAACAGATTTAACAGAACAGGTTGGGTTCACTCTCTTAACATGGACTCATTCGAACTGCCCAGCATTTCTGAAGCCTCTAGAATACTGCTCAGCACTTACACTGCACTTTACACCCTCCCAGCATGACGCTAGCCATAGCTAGTGAATTTAAGTTACTCTAACTGACCAGGGGAGAAGCCCAGTTCAGGTGCTGGGAGTTCAACTACCAAAGGAAGAGAAAATCTAGGACAAATTGAGAATATCAGACACATGTAATCACATGGATTTCATCCCCTGACATTAAGTCAGAATTAGGATGGAAAGCATTCTCTAAACCCTGAGTTTGTAAAAGGCTTGCTCCATCAATATGCTCACAATCAAGATTAGCTCCCCTCCTAAGCTGTAAGCTAAGGGCAGGAAACAGCTGGGTTGTCCTGAGCCAATTACAAATGAAGGGTAGATGAGATGGGGAGCTATCCAAACAGAAGAGCAACAGGAAATGCAGATGAAAGACACACCCTCTGTGAGTGCACCTGTCTGAGGGTGAAATTAATCATACATAGCTCACCAGCATGTCTTGCTCTAGTGCAGCAGGGAGGAGATTCTCACCACATCAGGGTGATGATTGATAACTAGCAAAAATTAATTAAAATCAGAGACTTTAAGGCTGTAGGGTGACCATATTTCCCAAAGGGAAAATGGGACACTGTGTGGGGCTTGGCCAAGCCCTCCCACAAGAGCTCCCCATCCCCACGTGGGGCTCCCCTGAGCCCAGCCTGCCCTCCTCCCCCACGAGGCTGGGGTCGCTGCTTGCCTGAATCTTGCCTGCCCCATGCCTCCCCCGCTGTTGCCACTCACCCACACACACACCACTTTTTGACAAAAGTGGGCATTTGTCCCGTTTGCTTTTGCCAATTGATCAATAAAATATGCCAAGAAAGAAACAATGACAATTTAAAAAAAAGCAAACACCCCTCATTATCCACATTAGAATTCACAGATCAGTCCAGCTGGTTCTCTATTAAAACTCCCCTGTTGGGTGTGATGGCGTTCTTCCCTTGTGCCAGTAGGTGGTGCTGGGAATCTCTGCATTGCTTTCTTAAAAGGGGAGACATTGCTTTTTGAGCGGCCTACACTAACTATAGAATCATAAAAATGAAGGTCTCAGACCTCAAGAGGTTACCTAGTCCATCCCCCTGCATGGAGCAGGACCAAGTAAACCTAGCCCATCCCTGACAGATGTCTGTCTCACCTGTTCTTAAAAACCTCCAACGAGGGGATTCCACAACCTCCCTCAGTAACTGATTCCAGCACTTCATTATCTTTGGAGTTAGCAAGTTTTTCCTAAACTCTAACCTCAATCTCCTTGCTGCAGATTAAGCTGAGTACTACTTGACCTACCCTTGGTGGACATGGGTGGACATGGAGACCAGGCAAAATACAGCCCCACAGAAGCTACCAACAATGTCTTGAATGACAAACGTTGTCCAGCTAATGCCTTCTGAACACCTGCTAGAAGCAGCATGCTAAAGAACCTCCCTGCTGAACTGGCCCTTATCCATCTCTCCCCTTTTTTATTAATTGCTATGAACATTTGTATGGCAAGAGGATTTTTACTGCTAACAAGCTCATTGCTTTTCAGGGCAGGCTCACCCCACAGTAACTCCAAACTCTTCATGCTTTGATTGTTGGAGGCTGCAGGATTTTTGGCAAGTTTCGTTTTTAAGGGTCTCCTTTCATCTTGGCCCCAGCAGTAGAAGAGAGCTTATCACCCCACTTCCATGCATATTGGCCAAGGTTTCATCTGCCGATTCAACAGCTGCTCCTCAGGCTTTTCCCCCATCTGACGTCTCAAATAATCTTTTGTTTGTGGCATTGCTTCCAGTTGCTGTGGAAATCATTATAACTGCCTGTTCTCGCAAGGGTTTATTGTGCTTGGGCTGATCTGAGGTCCCAGGAGAAGGAAAACTCTGGCACAACTTTAACAAACTGCCTGGCCAGGCCTGACGTTCTGGGTTTGACATCAATCACACATGCTCTGTGTGGGTCTGCGCTACCAACCCTGGCTAACGAAGGCAAAGTAAGCATTAATCTGGGGTCTCAAGCACAAGTTTAAGCACTTGTCAAAATCTTAAAGCCTGATGGGAAACGGTGGTCTCTGACCTAGAAATACATCCATGCACACTGCTCTGTTGATTTCACATGAGCCCAAGGATGCTGCTCTCTAGTGCAAAGCATGGATCTCTCTAGACTGCGTTACTACAGAGCCTCCTGGAGTTGCAACCACTGCTCATGGAAATCTCTCTGGGCCAAAAGGGGCTGCCTGCCCTGAAGGGTGAATTCCATTGAATAATACTGAGTTCCTGGAAAAAGCACCTCCTTTACTGCAAAATGGGGAGCTGGTTTCAAAGGTATAAATGAGTTAGGTGCCCAATTCCCACTGAAAGCAGATGAGGGCTCGTCTACACTTGAAATGCTATCGCAGCACTGCTGTCACGCTTCAGTGTAGACACTACCTACTGGAGGGGTTCTCCCCTTGGCGTAGGTACTCCACCTCCCCAAGAGGTGGTAGCTAGGTTGACGGAAGAATTCTCACCTCAGAACGATGTAGTTATGCCACTGTAAATTGCCAGTGTAAACCAGCCCTGAGAGTTGGGTGTCGAACTGGCCTTTATGCCTTGGAAAATCTCCCTTTTCGAGGGCTGGCACTTGTGTCCTCTTGCACTGGACAGCTATATTCATCACCTCTGTGCTTACCTGTTGAATCCCATATCTGATATCAGTGAAGCCACTTTAGGAGACAGAAATAGGGCTACTTCAGTGGAATCTGACCATTGGAGCTACGTTGTTCCCAAAGCGTAGACTGCTCCAAAGCCAGCTCTGAGAAGAACCGCAGACGGTTCATCCTGTATAAAAGAAACACCTCAATACTCACATGTTTTTAGGTATATATATTTATTTACAAGAGACTGTTGGAAATTTTTGAAGGCTTATTTCACATGAGGGGAAAATGACAATCACCATCATATTTACAACCAAAAACATCCCGGAGAAAGATATAACAAACTAGCAGGGTATATGCACACCACCATAAATACAGGGGAACATTTGTACATAATACTATTTACATTGGATAATGTGTACAATGTCTATGTAGCTCTCATGCAGGATGGAGTCCAAGGGTTTGATTCTCATTTAGACTAAGACCACTTTTCACCACTCCGGCAGTGTAAAGGAGCCTTCAAGTGAGAGTAAATTAGCCACTCTCAGGCGCCTTTCCATGATTCCAGCGTTGTACCATGGCCGAAGTAAGATTCAGGCCCCAAATGCATACCCTGCTACTGCTTCAGAGAGCTACAGACCTTCCAGCACTGTGATTTTGGCATGTACAGTAGAACCTCAGAGTTACGAACACCTCGGAAATGGAGGTTGTTCGTAAGTCTGAAATGTTCGTAATTCTGAACAAAACATTAGGGTTGTTCTTTCAAAAATTTGCAACTGAACATTGACTTCATACAGCTTTGAAACTTTACTATGCAGAAGAAAAATGCTGCTTTCCCTTTATTTTTTTAGTAGTTTACGTTTAACACGGCGCTGTACTGTATTTGCTTTTTTAATCTCTGCTGCTCCCTGATTGTGTACTTCCAGTTCCAAATGAGGTGTGTGGTTGACCAGTCAGTTCATAACTCTGAGGTTCTACTGGATTCACATTCAGGTGTATGGTCAGTATCTGTCCGGCTATTCACGGAGACCTGCAATCACCGTTCGGGGCTTGGGCCTGAAGACAGAGCTAGGATTCAGCTTCTCTGCCTTAGGACCTGCACCTGTGGCCTCCATGGGAGCTGGAATAGGCCCTGGTCCCCTGATTTTCAGAACTGCTGAGTATCTGCTGCAGCTCCCACTCAACTGGCTGGGAGTTGCGGGCACGCAGAGCCTCTAAAGAAAGGCCCTTCGGCCCAGCTCCACAAAGGTATTTAGGCTCCTAACTCCCATTGGTTTCAGTAGAAGTTAGGTGACTAAATCCCTTTGGGGATCTGAGCCTTAGAGATTGCAGGACCCATCTCAGAAACCAAGAGTAATATGTGGAGCCCTATTGGCCCAATCCTACAAGGTGCTCTCTCCCAGGTGCTCCTGCCTTGCAGGGTCCAGCCCCAGGTGCACAGAACATAATGTAGTTACCACTTTATTGTGGGGTTGTTTCAGGGGCCCAGAGATTAGCTGGACTGTTGTTTCCTGTCCAAGTTTATATCTCCCTTGCTGAGTGTATACTAGCAAGAATAATACCTTTCATCCTGGAGAATCCTAAAACGTTTTGCTAACCGTATACACACAGCACAGCTAAAGTGCAGCTGCCTCTGGAGTGGAGGGCTACAGCCAACAGGTACATATCACACTGCACAGATGGAGGAGGTGGAGGAGTCTGGCCAACCTCTGACTCTCACAAAAAGTGCCAAGGGAAGTTTTATGCCCAGGCAGAGCAAAGAGAATCTTGTCTTGTAAGGGTTCATCTAAAAAGACCTCCATGGAATTCTATGTATCCCCTTTGGCAGGCGTAGGGCTAGACCTCCCTTGCAAGATTCACACATGACGTTCTAGGGAGTTCGGGCATTTCGAACCTGATGCTAACACCATGCTGGTCTCCCCTCCAGCACTGGTTGTAGCAAAGTGTTGGTGTTTTTTAACCATCTAAAGCCGATCCGATTTACTAATCAGTTTCCTTTGTGACATAAGAATATTGTTTAAAATATTTGAATTAGCATTTTTGTCCACATCCTTCCTGTGCTCAGAGCATCCCCACCCATTCAGAACTCATTTTCTCCTGACGCTAAGGGACAGATCCTATATTTAGGTGCCCAACTCCCATTGAAATTAATGGGAGTTAGGCGCCTAAGTACCTTTGAGGAGCTGGGAGTAAATTTTTAATGACTTCCCACGTCCCCTCCTCTAGTTTTCTCTTGTTTGCATTACTATTTGCTAAATGTATTACTGCAGGCTCACTCTGCAGTGTAGACAGACCTTTAAAGGCCTGAATGCTACAATTAAAAACTCCCGGCTGGCCCGTGCTGGCTGACTCGGGTTAAGGCGCTATTTAATTGCGGTGTAGACGTTCGGGCTCCGGCTACAGCCTTAGCTCGGGGACCCTCCCACCTTGCAGGGTCCTAGAGCCCGGGCTCCAGTCTGCACCTGCACGTCTACACCGCAATTAAACAGCCCTGAGTCCCAACCCCATGAGTCAGGTCAGCTGGCCTGGGCCAGCGGCGGGTTTGTAATTGCAGTGTAGACACACCTTGTGTTTTTCCCTAGGCCCAGCTCTGACTTTGCCCAAACTAGTAGCGATTCGGAGATTGAAATTGGACAGAAGATTGTGGAAAGGTCTCTTGTTTGTGAGAGGTCTTTCTTCCCTTCCACCTGGGCCCCTGCAGTGGGCTCAGCCATGTTCTGTGCAAGCATCTTCAGCAACATTTGCATCAGAAAAGGAAAATAAAAGTTCCATCAACGGTTCAGTCACATTTGATGCACCAAGTTAATGCTTCTAGGCAATAAATGTTCACATAGTCCATTACCTCAGCATCCTGGACCCGATTCTGCCCAGCCTCACACCTTGTGTAGTCATTTACCCCTGTGTATTCTTCTTTAGTAGCATTTTACATCCACTGTGCAGAGTTGTAAATGACAGCACAAAGCACAGGGGAGAATCAGGCCCAGTGTATCAAAACCCCAGCACTTTCAGTGCCACATCCGATGTGAATCCATGTCTGGCGACCAAAGTCAAACTCCAGCTGCATTCTGAAGTACTGCTTCTGAGGTAGTAATTTCTCTTGCAATCTATACAGGAAACATCTTAATGTCTTCTTCCCTTGGAGCATCTTTGGAGATTACACACACTGTTCACATTTAGGTCGGTCAGTTCTTCATCTAACTAGTGTCCTGAGCAGTACTGGAATTCAGCTGCCTAGCCCTGGAGAGGGAGGTCTCTTATATTGAGTCCAACTTCACATCACAAGAGGTGCTGGGGCTGTTTCTAGACCTGACTCTAGCCAGCCATCACAAGAGATATTGAAGTCATAGTAAGCTATCTAGGCTTCGCCCTCTGGGACCCTGGTATAATTCCAACACTTGTCAAGGGCTCTTACTGAAAACAACTAATGACAGCAAAAGGCCACCTCTTTCCTACACTTTTGCCATGCATACAGGAAAAATTGTTTTAAGAGATGCCTCCCCTATGTAACACTTTTCTTTAAGGCACAGTTTCCTCTACACTATGTCCAAGCCTGGTGAAACAGGCAGGAAATTAAGGTATGTGCGTTCAAAATACCTGAGTCAACATCAAAAGTAAAAAGACTATGGATCTACATGTCTAATTCCTTTTTTTCAGATGGATAGTAGCTGACACACAAGCCAAGATCAACAGCCCAGTAGAGGGCTTTGACACATTCCTGGAAGAAAGGAAGAGAAAGAATTGACTGTAGTTTGAAAGGAAAATAGTGAATGAATTCTGAACAAAAATGATCTATAATCAAAACCACTCTCAAGATGTCAGCATCCTAGTCCTTGATGTAACAAAGCTCTTAAACACATGCTTAACTTTAAGCCCATGCTTAAGTCCCATTGAAATTCAAATAAATGCATCATGTGGAAACAAAAGCATATACAATATAGTAACTCAAGCGTGTTAGTAATATATAGAGTAACATAGCAATCACTGGGACTACTCACGCACTTAAAGTTAAGCATGTTCTTAAGTGCTTTGTTGGATCAGGATCCATACCTTACACAGGAGCATGAACAGCTGTATTGACACAATGGGGACTTTCACTTCCAATGAGCCTAGGTGGTTTGTAGCTGCTGCTAAAATAGGATGGGCAAACCTCAAATGGCTTGGCACCTTGGTTTCTGCACTTCTATTCTGGAAATCTCATGAGAGCAGGTTTTTCCCGAAAGCTTCCTGGTACTTCCCAACTTCAGATGGGCCAAGATACCTTTCTATATTCTGGTGACATTTCACTATCTCTGCTCCCAGCCCAGACAGACGCCAGGAGACACAGGGGGCAGCAAAAACAAATCAACCAAAAAAGTGAAGAGAATTTCTTCAAGTCTCAGAAAAGTTTCTCCTCCAGGTCACTTTTGGGGCAAAGGTTTGGGGTGGTTTTCCTGAGAGCTAAGGGCATCAATAATGATCAAATAAGAAGCCCTCTGTACCTTCAACTATTAGTGTAACATTTGGACTGAATGATCTTCAAGGTTCTGAAATGTTTGGATCTGATGGTTTTTTCCTAGTTTCCAGCCAGGAATACAAGCAGAGGTCCCAGCACTCTCCTGGGGAAGTCTGTTCTAAAGCCCCATTTTACACACTCAGGCAGTTTGGAGAAAGAAGCATGGGAATGTTTTGACATTATCCAAACCCAAACTGTGAACTCCAGACATTCCCCAGTTACCGGTGCTTGTTTTATCCAAACTGACTTACAGAAATAAACACTTCTACAGTGCCTCCCATCCCAAAGGGTGCCAAAGAATTTTGGCCCAGGGCCTCAAAGGTATTAAGGCTCCTAACTTCCACAGATTTCAGTGAAGTTAGGCAGCTAAATAACTTTGAGGATCTAGGCCTTTGCCCATCCCTTCTTATTTTCTCTATTATCTGTATGTACTAAGCATGATTAGATAATGGTGTGATAATTCCACATGAAAGTGTAAAGCAGTGACCATGGATTAGAATGATATCTCACTAGGATAAACAACTTCAAAAGGAAATTCAGGGCTGTGGCTTCCTCGTCTAAATCATGTTTAAAGATGTAAAATTCCATTCAAAGCTTAAATTGGTGATCGGATTTTCAGATGAGCTCAGCACATTGGGTGTATGTTTGGTACTGAGCTCTATTGAAAACCTGATGCTGAGTGCAGGTGCTGAGCACCTGGAAATCGAGTTCTGAGCTCTTCTGAAAATTTGACGCTGCTAGTTGCTGGAATATCACAACATTTTCCAGGTGATTAAAAATCTATACTTACATTCTTCTCTTTTTCCTTCCCTTTCAAGCACACTCAAGGACCTGCTTTTGCTTCATTGCAGGTAAATCTTTAAAAAAAAAAAGACAATAAATTAATAATCAGATCTTTTACAGGTAATTTCTATCATTTACTTGCGCGTGTTTATAATGGCCACATCAAGGGAATAGCCAGACAAACAAGTATGGCGCGTGGTGTCATTTGCTTAAAGATGCAAAAGAGCCTAGGTGGAATCCTAAAGTCAGTGGAAGTTTTGCCACTGATTTTAATGGGACCAAGATTTCACCCCTGTCTTGAAGACCCTGAGAAATTGTATCTGGTGTGATGTGTTCTTCAGAGTAACTCTGCTTCATTTGGGCACATTTATACTCCAAAACAGATACACCATTTCTTCAAACTAACAAGCACTCAGCTTTCTTTCACCTATTAAATCTATCACAGCTACAGTCTCTCTGCTTTACTCACATGCGCCACGCATGAAACTGACTGCTTCCATGAGAAATTAGTCGGGGAGTATGTAATGGATTAATCCCTCCTTAAAACCCACTTCTTCTGTGAGGATTCTGCATTATGGCTTCACTCATCTCTTCACTCACAGTGCCTCTATGCTTTCGTGCCCTTGAAATGATGCCCCTTGTATTTCAGTTGTCTGATTCACACTGCAAAGTCTTCCAGCAGGTGCCTTGTATTTCTCGGCTGTTTCCCAAAGCACTGCGTTCTCTGGTGGTGCACTGCCAACGCAAGACGGAGTCCCGAAGCACGCAATCAGTCCATACACAGGGAGATCTCCCATTACAGCCCACTGCAGTTCTGCTTCACTAAGGACTAAATAGAGTAATCAACATTTCCTGAATTTTGAGTCAGGCAAAACATGCCATTGAAAGTTCTATTGTTGATCAACAACCCTCCTCCCACCTATTTTTTTTTTCAATTAAAAAAATCATTGACAAGTGTCGTGTGCGTGTGTGGGGAGCAGGTTGGCTGTCTATAAAGTTGCTTGAAAACATTTGACAATTGAAACATTTTGATGAAATTTCAAAATGTTGCAAACCCAGTAAAAGTTTTCCAGAAAATCCCATGGAAGCATTTTAAACCAGTTCTAGGACTCAGTCCGGACTTCATGGTTTGTCCTGGAAATAAATAGTATTATTAATAAATAATAAAAGTAATTATGAATTGTCAACAATCCCTATGAGCTTATGCTTTCAAAGCGCCTGTGGTTTTTTAGGTCACTGATCAGAAATGGATAGCTAGCCTGTGAATGGCAGTGCACACCCAGAGAACAGGGTGCTTTGGAAAACACGCCAGAAACACAACCCTCACACCAGAGTGAAACTAAAAGCTTATTCCAGCAACAGCTCCAGAACTGAGCAAAGATACAATCGAAGTTCCTGTTCTCTGCAAGAAGTTACTGGATGTTATTTATGTATAAAAGCGACCAAACTCCAATTTCTTCTGTTCTTCCTGAAGGAAAATCCTGATTTTTGTGTGTTTACACAGCTAATTTCACTTTTAGTAAAGCTTGTTGGAGAAACACAGAAAAATGTGATTTCTTTTGTTATCACTGACATTTTATTTACCTGATAAATCTCCCAAAAGCTCTAATTTTAAGATAAGATGGGGGCATTCAAAATCTTGAAACAATTAGGCTACATTAGATTAGATTAGACTGAAAAACAATGACTAAGCAAATCAAACTGGAAGCAGGGAAATATAGATCAAATGCAGGGATTTTAAAGACAGGTACTTTAGAAAAGCCCGCTAAGTACCATTTGCCTTTAAAATCTTTACAAATTGGGCCTTCATTCCCTTCCAGATATTAGCTAATGTCAGGGATTTCCCATACCAAATTAAATTTGGAAGTGACTAACTGGACTTAGATGTGGTTTTCCCAAGGTGTCTCTTTCCAAAGAGCATGGTCACTATAACAGCACCAGTTGCTGGCCCAGGCATCTCTGCCAGCTCATCTGTTGCTGGCGGAAAACACCCTTTTCCACCGATGGCTAAACAATCTCCTGGACAGCCTGCAGTTTGCATTGTCCGAGCAGACACTTGGATTAGCTAGGGAAAGGCATCCCCAGTGTGAAATGGAAATCTCAGCCTGCTTTAAAACAGCCAGTGACACTGCACTGGTCTGGAAGGGTGGCAGAGCCTCTACAACCACGGCTTTGCAGCCAGAGTGACTGCTTACACCAGGGGTCAGACAACAGGCCAAATCTGGACCCATCAGAGGCTTTTGAACAGACCCCGAAATCTTTTTATTTACTTATTATCATTGCAGGGGTTTTTTATTTTCTCTGGAGTCTAGATCTTGACTATACCTTGTCCAAGAAATTTGGATCTTGACAAAAAATAACCGACTAGCCCTGGCTTAAACTCTTCCAGAAGTGGAGCCAGTTCTGCCTGAACCCCCACCCCCCAACACACACACTGCCCTGCTCCAAGCATCAGCTCCCAGTACTTTGCACTGACCTCTTACGAACCCAGGGGCTCCCCCCGCCCAGCTCTAACCTCCCCCCCTTTGCAGGCTCTGATACCTACTCTTCCAGCTGCAGACACAGCGTGGTCTGGGTGCCCTGCAGCTGGGCCTCCCTAAGGGGGCGCTGGGCATTGCCATGCCCATTGCTTTGGCGGGAGGAGAGGTTGGTCTCCTCAGTCCTGCTACTGGAGCGGCTGCTGCTGATGCTGGTTCCCCCATCCTCCTCCTCCGCCTGCCCGGGCTGCTGCCCCTGCGCCACGGGCTTGCTGTCCGCCGGGGAGGCCTCCTGGGAAGCGAAGGCGCAGGGGCACCGGCGGAGGTCCCTGGAGACGGCGTGCAGCCGGCGGTCCGCGCTCCGCGGGCAGCAGAGCAGCTTCTTGAAGGCGCTCCTGAAGTCGGGGCTGCGGCAGTAGATGATGGGGTTGAAGGCGGAGTTGACGTAGCCCAGCCAGTTGAGGGAGAGGAAGACCTGGCCGGGGATGAGGGACCTGTAGAAGACCTTGACGATGTTGGCCACGAAGAAGGGCAGCCAGCAGAGGGTGAAGGTGCCCATGATGATGCCCAGGGTCTTGAGCGCCTTGTGCTCCCTCATGGCCATGAGGCGGGATGGTCTCCTCCGGCGGGGGCCCTTGGCGCCGGGGCTGGGGGGGCCCTGGAGGAAGCGGACCTTGTCCCGCTCGATGAGGCAGATCTGCCGGCTGGCCACGGCGAAGACCCGCGCGTAGACAAAGAGCATGACCAGCAGCGGCACGTAGAAGGAGATGATGGAGGAGAGGATGGCGTAGGGCATGTTGGTGACGAAGTCGCAGCAGCTCGGGTTCTGGTAGCAGAGCAGCGCCTCCTCGTCCGCCCCGTCCCGCCACCAGTGGTTCATGATGGGCAGGAAGGAGACGAAGGCGGAGATGGCCCAGACCAGGCACACCACGGCCCGCGCCCGGCCCTTGGTCACCAGCGCCTCGTACTGCAGCGGCGAGGTGATGGCCAGGTACCGGTCCACGGCAATGGCGCACAGGGTCTCGATGCTGGCCGTGACACACAGCACGTCCAGCGAGGTCCACAGCTCGCACACCGTGGTGCTGTAGGGCCAGTGGCCGCTTAGCACGATGGTGGCCCCCGGTGGCACCACCAGCAAGCCCATAATCAGGTCGGCGCAGGCCAGCGAGGTGACGAACACGTTGGTCATGGTCTGCAGGCGCGGCGTCTTGGCGATGGCCAGGATCACCAGCAGGTTGCCGGCTGCGATCACCAGCACCGTGAGGCCCAGGGCGGCCCCGATGGCCCACTGCTTGCTCAGGCTGTCGGCTCCCGTGCAGTTGGTGGCTGCGTCCCCCCTGGAGGTGGCGTTGCTATCGGGCCAAGGAGCCATCTCAGCTGGGGAGCTCCGTGCGCCCCTGTCTCCGCGCGCCCCTGTCTCCGCGCCTCTCTAGCTCCGCGGGGCGCCAGCTTTTAAGGGCAAACTCCCCACAGCGCTCGGAGTTTCGGCTCCATACAGGGTGTGTGAGCGGCTTCTTGAGCCTGTGCCATCTCCCCGGGAGCTCTGAAAAGGCTGCAGCAGGGGATGGGCTCCCCCCCCTACACACACCCCGGTGGCACTGCTCAGAGGAGGAGCCCTTAAAGGCACAGGACGCAGCGGGGCTGCCCCACTCGTAGGATCGTTGAAAAAAAGAAAAGCAGCCGGGAACACGCCCATTTGCATCTCTCTTTCCGTGTCTGTTCCCTTCCCTCCTTCCTCTGCCGCCCCCGCGGGGATTTTAAATATTGGAGTCCAACATTTGCCCTTTCCTTCCCCTGCACCTTCTCCTGGGGCTGAGAATTTAACTCTTCTGCTCCTGCG
Organism: Terrapene triunguis; assembly: GCF_002925995.2. Classification (NCBI taxonomy): domain Eukaryota; kingdom Metazoa; phylum Chordata; order Testudines; family Emydidae; genus Terrapene; species Terrapene triunguis. The sequence goes on from NW_020664404.1 coordinate 12,623,720, forward strand.
CCCCTTCCTCTCTCCACAGCCCCGTGCCTTTCCTCTGCTGCCCCGCTATTTGCCCACTGCAGAGAGGACACTTTCAGGCAGGAGAAGAACCCGTGTGCCAGCACAAGAGCAGGCTCTCTCTCCTCGGGCACTTTGCGCCTGGCAGGTCTGCCCAGCACCACAACAGTCGCAAAACAAGCAAACTCCCTCTTCCTGGTGGGTTACCCCTGCAGCTAAAGCCCATCACATAAACTGCAGCCGTCTGCCGGTCAAACACACAGATACACTCCCCCTCCCCCACTCACGCTCCCGCCTTGTCAACCCAAATCGCACATGTAGAGAAGAGGGAACAACCCAAGGATGCCAGGCACAGACACTGGGACGGAGGTGACACGAATCCCCTCTAGTCCGCGGAAAGTATCAATTTCCTCCTGCGCTCCATCGAACACAAATCGGCTGAGCGCAAACCCACGCCAAGGCGAAAAGGTGGAGTCAGGGACAGCAGAAGGCTCCCCGGAGAGCGACACTTCTCATTGCGTAGGAAGAAAGCTCGTCTGTCTTTCCCCCGTCTCCCCGGCGCTCACCTGCCGCTAGGGAGCGGTTTTCACACACAGCCTTGTGGGCACCGAGAGGGCATTGCGCCTCATCTCTCGTCCCACTGCCCATGGCGTTTGGACACGTACACGGCCTCCTTTATGCACTGCCAGCTCCACTGACGGACAGACGGGCCCATGAACCTCTTTTCTCTGCCTCTGCCGACTTGGCCGGGCGCTAGAGTTTCGCGGGGAAGGTCTGAGACGGCGAATAACAGCAGAGTTCAGGACAAAACTGCACCCGTTTCGCACGTCCGAGGGGCGCGGCGGGCGAGCGAATTGTGCTATTCCGCGGCAATTCGGTCGACGGTCCCTCACTCCCGCTGGGAGCAAAGGACCTTCCCCCGAATTGCCACCGCAGATCGCGATCGCAGCTTTTTTTTTTTTTTTGGCTGCTTGGGGCGGCCAAAACCCTGGAGCCGGCCCTGGTGCAAAGGGAAGGGAGCAGGGGACGGCTGGGACGGGGCAGTTCGCTTCTCTGCCGGGTGGGGGGGCTTTTCACTTGGCAGGAATTAAACTATTCCAGGAGTTACGCTGCGATGTAGCCCCAGCCCAGAGGCCGCGTTATAAAGGGGCGGGGGCTGGCTGCTAGAGACACGCGTCTGCGTTTATATTTTATCCTTGCGGGAAACGAAACGCTCCTTCATTCCCAGGGCGGGCAGCGGCAGCTCTTAGGCTGCTCAGCCGCGGGGAATGGCCTGTTCCCTTCCCGGGGCGCCTGCTCCAGCGCAGCGCTCTCTGCCTCAGCCGGTTCCCTGCTCTTCCCCACACACGGACTGGCCCTAGGTGTGGAGGTCACCGCCCCGGGAATGTGTCCATTTGTTCCTGCGAAAGGCCTGCTCCCTCTGGTGCAGATGTTTCCATGCAGGGTCAGGAGCTCTGTGCACCTGGCAGTCAGGGGTGCAGGCCACGGCCGGTCCTGAGTCAAGGGCGGCAGGACTGGACCCCTGTCTTCATCATTGTGCACTCGCTGGCTCTCATGTAAAGCCCAACCAAGTCAAGGGGGAAGGAACTTTCCATTGAGTTCAATGTGCTTTGGATCAGGTGCATCCCTCCCCTCCATAGTGTACCAAAGGACAGCATCTGCTGCTGGAGACTACCAAAGTTATGGGGGGGAGAGGCTTTGGGGACATTCTGGAGCTTCCCTCGCCCTTCTCCACAGTCCCTTTCCAGGCTCCACCCTACCCTGGCCTGCTAACCCAGGATCTCCCATCTCAGCACAGGACCACACTGGCCGAGGTGTATGAGAGCGCTCGCCTTCTGGTGCTGGGAACCATCCCGCTACCCACATGGTCTGTGCACAGTAACCATGATGGGACAGGATATGGACATCATAGGCTGTACCCCAAACCTCCACGGGCAGGAGCTGGCTCCTTCGCACCTCCAGCTACTCAATGAAACAGAAGCACAAAAATAGGAAAGCCCCAAAAATAAGAAGCAAGAAACATTTGAGGAACACTAGCCCCTGGTTTCTTCTCCCAGCAAGGTGCAGTCTGCCTGGCCTTTGGAGGCTGGTTTTGGGGGTGTCGTTCGGAGTACTGAATGTTATCAGATCCCCAGCTCGGGTAAATTGGCATAGTTCCATAATTTATATTAGCTGAGGATCTGGTCCCTAGCCTCAGAATTTCTCTCAGTTTAGTTGTTTCTGATACCAGACACTCCAGGGTGCAGTCCCTGCGTGGGCACTCTGGGCTAGATCCGTGGCCATTGTACTTTAATGTAGCACCTCTGGCTTGAAGACTTACACCAGCAGGGATCTGGACAGTTTTCTCTCAAGACGTGTGCTGAAGGATGCTGCATCTCAGCAGCATCCTAACGGTCAGGGTGCCATTATCCGGTGCAGATTACTTACTCGGGTATTAATTTGCTAGGAACATTGCTCTGTCTGAGCTGCTCAAAGCAAGCCCCACGCATGCTCATGCTTTGGCAGCTGGGACAAGTACAATCAAACCTCAGTTACAAACCCCTCAGGAATGGAGGTTGTTCATAACTCTGAAATGTTCACAAAATGTTATGGTTGTTCTTTCAAAAGTTTACAACTGAATGAACATTGACTTAATACAGCTTTGAAACTTTACTATGCAGAAGAAAAATGCTGCTTTCGCTTTGTTTTTTTAGTAGTTTATGTTTAACACAGTGCTGTACTGTATTTGCTTTTTTTTTGGTCTCTGCTGCTGCTTGATTGCGTACTTCCGGTTCCAAATGAGGCGTGTGGTTGACTGGTCAGTTCATAACTCTGGTGTTCCTAACTCTGAGGTTCTACTGTATGTCTACCCAGCAATAAGAGGCCCGCAGCATGAAGTCTCAGAGCCGGGATCAACTGACTTGGGTTGGCGTGGGGCTAAAAATAGCAGTGTAGACATCCAGGCTTGGGCTGGAGCCGGGGCTGTGAAATCTGGTGCATGGGGAGGGTCTCAGAGCCCAGGCTCCAGGCCAAGCCCAAACATCTCCACTGCTATTTTTAGCCCTGCATCCCAAGCCCCTTGAGCCCAAGTCTCTTTCCAGCCAGGCTCTGAGACTTGGTGCCGGGGTTTTCTCTTTGCAGTGTAGACGTTCCGGCCTTTATCCAGCAAAGCACTTCAGCACGTGTGTTTGGCAAATCCCCCTGCCCTTGCTCCCAGTGCAGTCGCTCCCCGGGGCAGGGTGGCCGGGAAACACGAACATGCTGATCAGAACTAGTCCAAAAAGGGGGACATTTTGCAAAAAAATTGTCACATTTTTCTTTTCTTTTGAAATTAAAACATTCAGCATTTCAAATAGTCACAATTTTGAAATTCAAAATATATATATATATATATATATATATATATATATTTTTACCAGCTCTGTTGCTGGTTGGAAATCAAGAGTGAAAATTGCAAATATTTTGCCCAACATGTTTTTTCATTTCAAATTTTTCAGTTTCATCGACATTTTGAAAAATTCCAACCAGTTCAGATTCTGATTGCGTAGCACTTCAAACACTCACTTTTCACTGGTGTAAATGACTATACCGGGTGCAGAAAAAATGGAGAAGTAGTCTCGAGGCATGTGAGTAGTTCCATTGAAATAAAAGGGCCACTCGTGCTTAAAGCTAGGTATGTGTTTAAGAACTTTGCCAGATCCAGGCCTAAGGTTCTGTTCCTCCTATGAAACACTCCTGGTTAGTTTCCTGAGTGGGTAGGTTTTGCACTGCTGTTCATGCAGATACCAGAATTTAGAAGACACAAGACCTCCACCTATGGTAATCTGAAGATTCAGCAAGTAGGAATAATGTGACAACCGAGAAGCAAAAACTACTCACTATTCATAATAAATTATTCATTTAACAGTTTTTTCCCCTCAATTCATGAATTATCCACAAACAGACTTTGATTTTTATAACTGGTTATGTTTTTCAGAATAGTCATAGGAACATTTGAGTCAGACACATTTCAGTCCTTGGGTTTTTTTCTCAAATTATTTGCTTCAGTTGAATCTTAGACTTATTATTCATGGTGTGGTTGGCCATTTAAGTCCCTGCAAGTTGCTTCTGCTTTCTGATTGGATAAATGAAACATACACAGGACAAGAGAAATCAAAGCATTTTCAAAGTAGATGTGCAAACAATTCTAGACTGAACCTTCTAGTGAACAAGTTCAGAAGACTTTCACTCTCTGCAAACCAAAAGCACTTGTAGGAATGCTCATGGGGAAATAAAACTGAAGGCATCCGACTTAGTGGATGAGACACTGGAATGGGAGTCAGGAGATTTGGATTCGACTCCTGGATTTGACCTGGGTGATTGGGGGCAACTTACTTTATGGCTCCGTGCCTCTGTTTCACCTCCCATTCTGTGTCTATCTTGTCTATTTGGAGTTTGGTGAGTTCGTCAGGGCAGGGACTGTTTGTCACTATGTGTTTGTGCAGCACCCAGCACGGGCCCTGTTCTCGTGCTGTAATTTAAATAATAAAAAAGGATTGCAAAAAGACATCCTTGTTTTGTATCTGTACAAACGTTCCCAAACATATTCTCACAGCTCTAATGCTGGCTGCTTGTTTTCTCCTGCGACTTCCTGCTGCCAGTGATTTCACCCTCCCTCTGTTTAGTCCAACAGTTGCAAAACAGAGATGCTGGCACATGTTGAGTGCTCTATAATAAAAGCTCTCCTTAGTCCTGATTTCAGACTCAGGTGCCACATGCTTTGAGTTAACATCCCCCGGTATCATTAACACTCTCACCTTCTCCTGTGCTCAGTTTTAGCAGCTGAGCAACTTCTTTTTGCACAGAGTTCTTCATTCCCCTTTGAGATCGTCCCGCTCGGATAGGATTAAGGAAACTGTTTCTTGTGGCATCAGCAAATATCTGTGGTTGGTCTAACCCCAGTTCCACTGAACCCAGATAAGATCATCATTTCCACGTTGCTGCCTTTAGGGTTGCACACGCATCCTCACGAAAGCTCTTGGGGGTACTTAAGAGACCAAAGGCAGCTACAAATCAACCCAAGAACTGCTTGAATGCTGACTTCATTGTGGATCATCTTTAGCAATATTAGCACGTGATAAATGGAGTGTGTCTGGGATGTATTCTTGCATGTATGTATTCAATACCAGATGTTTCAGTCTGAACAAAAGCTTTGGATCCTAATGTCTTACAGTGTAATCTTCCTCCATCCACTATGCAACACAGGGGAACTATCGATATCGTCTCATGGTTTCCTTGCACTCCCGTCTGTCTGTATCCAGCTGTTGTTTCTTGTCTTATGCTTAGATTGGAAGGTCTTTGGGGCAGGGACCCTTTTTGTTCTGTGTTTGTACAGCACCCAGCACAGTGGGGTCCTCATCCATGACTGGTGCTCCTACGTACCACAGTAATACAAATAAACTAAGAATAATAATCTCAGTGCTGTAATATGACAGCAATTAGCCTTTTAAACACACACACATGCACGCACACACTAGAGGTGGTTGGACCATTTCTGGCTAAACATTTCTTTGCAGAAAAAAAATACTGTTGCGTCGAAGCTGAAATGTTTCAGAGGGATGTATCAGTTTCCATAAAGTTCTTCATCAAGAAAATTTCTGAAGTCTCAAGTCACTGACAAAGAGAGAGAAAGAGAGACCCGAATCCAATACCTGACCTTTACAACACAATTCCATTTCGCAAAGCGTTTTAAAGATCTCATCTCATTCCAATGCAAAATGAAAACAAGTTTTGGCCCCTCAAAAGTTGTCGTGAAATGGAATTGTTGTTCTCCAGCGGGTTGTATAAATACTGTGTGGGAGAGGCAGTTAAATAATATTTTCCAAGGTGCAGAGAAAGATGCAAACTGGACATTCAAAGCACAGTCTGTTATCTTTACCACTTAAATTGTGTATTTGTCCTTATCCTTCATAGAGATGAAATAATTTACATGAGAGATCAGAATCCTACTGCTGCTTCTACAACAGCTGTCACTAAAGGGTCTCACCCACTTTACCCAGGTGGGTCGGTATCTTCATCTCAGACTTGTAGCTGGAGAACCTGAAGCACTACAGGGCAATGACTTGCCCAAGGTCCCAGAATGCATGGGAGAGCAAGGAGCAGAACCCAGATTCCCTGTCCCCTGCTCCACGCCTTGAGCCCCACTCTATCTCAGCCCCAAGGTAGAGGATGTATCAGAAATGAAGCTGATCAGAACAGATGCGCCACATCTGATTGTAGCCTGATGGCTGGCCAGTACGTCCTATACCCCGTAATGATGATGGTTGGTTTTATAGCTTAGCCTGGTAACTTACTAATGCAACGTTTCAATTCTGTTGCAATTGTCAGGAATGCTCCCATATGTGCGACTTTGGCACAGTGCAGGACTGGCTGCCATCCAAGCAGATTTATAAACATTTAATACCCTTGTAGGCTTGTCTGGAGTGAAAAACAATGTAAAAGATTCTTTATGTTTTTAGTTTGAGAGGTGGAGGGGGAAAGAAAATAATCAAAGTAGCCCCTGGAAATACAGAGCCCAGGATCTGGTCACCCCAAGAGGAAAAAGGTCCACAGGGCAGTGCTTAATTTGTGCCAGGGCGTGCCAGGGCCGAGCCCCAGCACCTCTGGGCCTGGCACGTCAGTTATGAAAGTAAAAAAAATTGCTTGAGCCGCAGCACCTTTGTGCTTGAGCTCTGGCACCTCTTGCATTACAGATTAAGCCGTACCACAGGGTCACCTGCAGAGCTCCCTTCTCCTTCTCCCCTCTATGGAGGGTTTCCAGCCCCTTGCAGAGCTGACCCCTGGCTGTGTTGGGACCCCAGACCTTTCCTGTTGCTGCCTTGCCTCTCCTCCTCCCCCATCAGAACAGCTCCTGCAGGAGCCCTGCTGCTTCTGGA
>NW_020664404.1:12630709-12643259 GCF_002925995.2 Terrapene triunguis
AGCGCCCTGCTATCTTTCCTCCTGCCCTTACATGCCATGTGTCGAGGGAGGAAAGAGCATGCGGTTGAGCCCCAGCTCCCCACTCTCTCCCATCTTTGCTCCCCTCTGCCAGTGGAAGTGGGTGCGGATGGTGGAAGGGGTACATCTGGTGCTATCCATTTGGAAATGTTTTTCCGAACAAGCCACTGCCCTGGGTTTGGGTTCTCTGTCCCCTGCAGTTACTAGAGACTGAAGGGCCTCCCCCCAACACGCTGCCTCCACAGGGTTAAAGGAGGAAGCACAGAGATCAGAGGGAAGAGAGGCTGCTAATGGTTTCACAGCTCATTTTACAGTTTAATGAGTGCTTCTGGGCAGAGAGTGCCCACCCAGCAATGAAATGGGACCCAGGAAAACAATCCTGAGCTTGACATTCATCTTAGTGTAAATAATGAGATAAAAGCAGAGGCAGCTGTTTGGTCTGAGAGGCTCAGGCAATTCCTGGAGACACACATGAAACCCAGCGTCTCCTGCCATCTTTGCAAATAAACTAACTTGACCCTGGAGGAGTAAATAATCTCCAAAGTGTCGAAGCTGGTTCCCCTTAACTAGTAGTCTGAACTCCACTCCCCAGAGATGACAAGTTTTCTACCAAGTTCCCTGCAGGGACTCTCAGGCTCTGTGAGAGATAATATTGTTAGATATCATTATCCAGTCACTGCATAGTTAAGTAGCTCACATTGTATGCTCATGGGCTAAGATGGCATCCAAATGCGTTGCAAAGTTCCTCTTGGGTAGAAGTGCCTGAAAAACAGTAACCAGTGTTGCAACTAGAGTTCTACCTTGTACCCGCATTTCATAAATTACTTTAGAGATGGAACTGGACTAACAGAGAATTGCTGTTTTGGCTGATTAGACTAGATAACCACTTGGAATTTCTTTTCTGTATTTAATAAAAGCACTTTGATGAAGTCATCTAACTGGCTACTTGGAAATTTCACAATAAAGTATGTTACTAGCTAGCGCAGACCTGCCTGGGAGCTAGTGGGAAGCATGCACCTGAGTTGCTGAAAAAATGGGGTTTATAATGAATAATGAGCAGTCTGAAAGTTCCATTTAGTGTCTAGTGATTTTATGCTTTTAAGGCTGCAGGTTTTGGTCTCAGCTGATGAGTGACACTAAAATACACAGGCTGAAATGAACAGAAAGCATTGCCCTGCTAGTAGCTATGCATCTGAGCTGCAAAGGATGCTGCATGGCCCTGGGGACTGAACATGAGACGTGGCGCTCAGTGACCGGTTCAGGTCAGTTGGCAGTGCCCAAGCCATGTTACTGTCTGATGCTACTCAGTGGCTTACGTGAAATGTGTTTGCGATCTGGGCCCAACTCCACCACAGTTGGCCCTTTCTGAAGTCACAGCAAAGAGACTGAGAACTGAACAGGCCATGGAGACTGAAGTCCCTTCTCACTCCAGAGGTGGCATCTCTAAGGGTCTGTCTACACTGCCATCAGATAGGTGATTGCAGCCTGGGTAGATGTACCTGAGCTAGTCTGATCTAGGGAGCACGTATACCAACAGCTGAGAAGCTGAGGGAGGCCACATGGGCTGCAAGTGAAGGGTGTCCAAGCCTGTCTAGGACCCTGGGTCAGTACTCAGGCAGGTAGCCTAAGCTACCATGGCTCCACTGCTGTCGGCATCCACGCTATGGATCAAAGCTAGCTTAGGTGCGCGTGCTGAGTCACACCCTGTGAGTGCAGTGTTTGGAGACATGCCCTGTCAGGACTGAGGCACATTAGCAGGGCACAGTGGGGCAGCAGCTTGCATGGCTGCCCTTGTTTTATGCATACAAGGGTCTTCTATCTCCAGAGCCATCCATCCTGCTCCATAAAATTCATTACAGTTTGAAATCAAAACCTATATAGAAAACTGCAGCCCCCTGTATAGTTGGACAAGGAAGTCCTGTTCCTCAGCCAGAAGCGTTACACTGGGACTGTGCTGAAAAGTACCTGGAGAGCAGCTTCCCATGTGCTTCCGCTTCGTAGTCCCATTTATCACACCGACAGTCTCCACAGGCATTTCAGTCAAACTTGTTTCCTATTTTGCTGAGATGGGAGCCAAAGATTCCATGGTGTGGGGCCAGCTGGCCGAGGAGCTGCCAGCATCCCCATTATAGATCCTCAGAGTTCTGGTTGTGGTTTTCCCATGTCTCCCAAAACATCTCTCGTCTGAGGAGGTTTTTCTTTTCCAGGCAGGCATTGGTCTATAAGCGGATCAAGCCCTTGTGTCTGATTCTCCCAAGAATGCCTTGGCAGCGGCCTTTCCAGAGTTTGTTTTCTCCGGCACATCACAGCAGGGCGGGACTGTATTTTCCTCACAGTAAGTTTTCTAAATGCATCCTGCCAGTTCTGGCCAGTTATTATCTGTTTGTATGACAGTAGTGCCCAGAGGACCCAATTGGGATCAGGACCCCATTGTGCAAGGTGCTGTACAAACACACTGGAGGAGACAGTGCTTGAAGAGCCGACAATCTAAGTAAGCGATAGAGATGAAGGATGATTATCCCCAGGAAGCAAGATGCAGACAGAATAAGTGACTTGCCCACAGGCACCCAAGTAGCTGTGGGGGAAACAGAGAATTGATCCCCGATCTCCTGCATCCCAGCACAGTGTCATTCACAAGACCAGCCCACCTCTACTAGTATTTTCCTCTCTTCACATTTCGCTGTGCACACCAGAGCAGGTCATTCCTTCAGCCTGCTCTTTGACTTTCTGTAGCAGTGGCATTCACCCTTTGAGAACCACTTCGTCAGCACAAAGCCACAAATCCATCATGGCACAGCCAGAGAAGATGCTGTGATCTGTGGCATAAAGACATTTTCCCAGAGTTTTCTAAACACATTCACTTGACCTATTGTCCATCATTCCCCACCAAGCCTTTCTCTGGGATTGGCTAGTAGGGCTCCTGCCTTTCTATATTCATTGGATAATGGTGTTTGCACTTCTAGTAAGGGGAGTAAGCAAGACAGAAATGTTACACAGGCAGGCAGTATGATGGGTCCCATGCCAGAAGACCAGTTCCATGATATGAGCAGTTAGGGGTGTCTATAGCGTTAGTTGGGAAAAGATATCTTCTCACAGAAAATAAAATTGACAATGTGTTTTTGTTTTTTGTTAAAAAAAGATCATTTTGGATTAAAATGGGCATTTTCCCAAAAGCTAAAAACAACTCTGCTTTGTCGAAAGAGATTTCCATAAAAAACAAAACTTTAGATCGGAAGTTTTCAGCCAGCACCAGTGAGCCAGGGGACTAGTTCTGTCACTGAAAGTCCTGTTGTTGGGATAGCTTCAGGACGATCGTCCCTTCCCTTCAGAAACTCCCTTTCATAAAACCTGCAGCATCACAAGGAAAGCCAGTATTGTCCAGTCCCTTATTTTAAAAGCATCTTGCTGAGCTACCCCTACAAGCATGTGGCATACAGCGTCACCACATCGCTCACCATCAGCTGTCTCCCTAGGTAAGGAAGTGGGCACAGGGCTGGAGTAAGCAGACCTGAGACGCACTCAGCATATGCAGATGTAGGACGTTCCCATTGCCAGTCCCAGAGCCTAGCAATGCCATGAGCTCAAGCTCCTCAGGTTATTTTTTAGTCTATTTCAAATACACTAACTATCTTTTCTATATATTTTACAATGGATTCAGATTCCTTTCCATGATACCTAGTTACTCAGCCTGCTTGCAGCAAACCCTGTTAGAGACAACACATTCCACTTCCCATACAGATTCTGCTGCTCCATACTTCTGGCGGGGAAAATTATTAACCACGGAAACTAGCTTCTTGCTCCTCATTGGAAAGCAATGATACTGTAAGTGTAACCAGATGCTGGTTTGCTGCAAATGCCAGTGTCTCTTGTCAAGCGCTGTGGAATTTTGGATCTCCACAGCACTCTTTCCTGTTCGGCAAGCACCATGCAACTGTCCGCCAGCCTAATCGAGTGTTTCCTTCTTCATGCTTGTTCTGCGTGAGATCATGGCACCTTAATTCCTCATCGCAGGCTCTGAAAAACTAAGCAGAGTTGGGCCTGGTCTATACTTGGATGGAAGCCTAAGGGTGAATCGTAAGTGGTGCTGTTTTCTGCTGCGCAGGCTTTCTCCCTGAGTGAGTATAGTGCTGTCTTTTGGGGGTGAGACATCAAAGCGGGGGCACAGGCAGCTTCCGGTCATTGGGGAACAAATGGCTTTTTCCCCCAAGCATCAAAGGGGTACAGGTTCCTGGGCAAATCTCAGCTTGGGTGCGCCTGTGCAGAATGGTTCCTGTGTGCCGCTCCAGTATCCAGCAGAGCAATTCCTGCAACTTGTCCCAGGACACCCCTAATGTCTGCGATGGAGCTTGGCATAGAGCACTGCACTCCCAGACTCCACGCCTATCTCTGCCTCACCAGACAGGTACATTAGATAAGTATCTCCTACCAAACCCCATTTGTCAGTTTCTGACTCTGTGTGGACAGGACTGAGGGAGATGAGACAGGGAGCAGCTTTGTAGGAGCCTGTAGTAGTCTCGGCCGAGGTTCGGCCCTCAGCGGGGCTGTGGGGTATCCCACCACCTTGCTCTGGTCCGCCGTCAGTCCTGGTCCAGCGGTAGTGTGGGACAGCAAACGCACGGTTAGGGGCTCAGGCCCTTAAGCAGGGGCTGAGCCAAGAGGTTAGAAAAAGCCCCGGGCCCTCAATCAGGGCGGGGCAGCAGCCACGCAGTCTGGAGCTCAGGCCCTCAAGTAGGGGCTGAGCCAATAGTTCGGGAACCCAGGCCCTTAAGCAGGGGCTGAGTCAATGTTTGTAGCAGCCAGGCCCTAGGTCAGGGCGGGGCAGCAATCAAATAGTCAGTCAGGAACCCAGCCTCTCTAGGCCAGGGAAAAGGGGGAGTCTGCCACGCAAGGGTTGGGTGGCAGGGGGGACGCAGGCCCTCCCACTCCACTGCGTCTCAGCCCGGGGCCCTAGCAGCAGCGGAAACTCGCTGCTGTCAGTGGGGATCCTGGCCACAACACACTGACATCGGCTCTGGCAGTGCTGCAGCCAGACTGGGGTTGGCTGCCCCCGGGCTACTTCCACACTCCCCCTCGTATGGTACCTGGGCCGGACTAGTGTCCTCGGGGCTCTCCACCAGCATTGGTTCCTCCGGGTAGGTAGCGAAGTGTAGGTTCGGCTCCTCCTCCAGATAGCAGGAAAGGGGCAGGCTCGGCTCCTCCTCGGGGTAGCTGGAAAGGGGCAGGCTCGGCCCCTCCTCGGGATAGCTGGAAAGGGGCAGGCTTGGCCAGTCCTCCTCGGGGTAACGGGCGAGGAGTAGGCTCGGCTCGCCTTGTGAGTCAGCAGGCCGGTCACGGCCTGCTGCTGTCTCCCAAGCGGGAGCCCGACCACAGACGTCTGCTCTCTCCGCCAGCTTATTCTCCACTGAGCTCGGCAGGCGGGCTTTTATACTTCCGGGTCGGTGCCGTGACCTCTGAGGGGCGGGCGCCGGACCCAGTGGCTCCGCCCACGTTGGTATTAGGGGAGGTTCAGCCCTCAGCGGGGCTGTGGGGTATCCCACCGCCTCGCTACAGAGCCGCATGAGCTGAGATCACTGAACTTGGGACAATGGGCCCTTCTTCTTTGACGCTGAGATACTAGGTTGAAGTAACTGGAAGCAACACAGGGCTAGCGCTCTAGAACCACTGAGTTGAGTGATAAAGTATGCAGCATCCCCAGGGACCAGTCCATCTGATTTTTAAAAAACAATGTTTTTCCATCAGCATTACAAGGCAACTAGGGACAGCAGGATGTACGGAATGGGAAGCGGATGCAAATGTTTTGTTTACAACATGCTCTAAAGCTAGCCGGTTTGTGAGCAGCCTTTGGCGCAAGTATTACACCCCACTACGGATGTTTGTTTAATGCAAACAAAGAATCGTAGTCTTTATTCCTACCTAGGATATGATTGAGAGTCAAGAATAGCTCCCTAGCTCAGGGCAGGTGCTAAAGTTACTTTCCAGGAGCCAGCTGCCATGTTCATCTAGCTAAATCCCACATTGCCGTACACAGACTGCAGCGTCTGTCCTGAGGCTGTAGGTCTGTAATTGGATAATGTAAGACAGATCCAAGGGGAGAAGCAGCTAGTTACAAACAGGTGATGAGTGTGGCCTAAATGCCCAGAGTAGCAGACAGCACTACACAAGTCACATTTTCAAAAGAATCCAGCAATCATTTAGGCACGAAAATAAGGCAGACCCAAAATAAGGTGCCCCACTAGGAGCTGAGCTCTTGAAAATTTGGTTCTAGTTGTGGGTTCTGAGCACTTGAATAGTTGACCTTCCTATAGACAAATACTGTCTAGATTCTTTGACTGAATTCTGAACAGACCATCTCTGCTTGTGAAAGACCCCTAGAGCAGCGAAGTGGGATTGATTTCTGACGGATTTCTGGGGAAAGCTCTCTAGGGAGATCTGACTATTGTCAGAGCGCAGCAATGGGAGAAGTTTGTGGAAGCAAGGTGTGTTCTTTCTACATGAAGAAGGAAACGTGTCAATACATTATGATAAGCAGAAAGCTTGTCTAATTGGCACTGGTGGTGACTGGGTGAGACAAATGTCTGCAAATCCAGGGAAAGTAGCCTCACCACACATATGTTTTTCATTATAGAAAACACAACAGAAAGATTAGGTTCTAAACACTATAGAGGAACTGGCTGGTGAGATTTCTGACATCACATCTAATAAGGTTGCATTGGATAGAAAAGCAAAGTTTGTCCTGTTTTCTCTGCAAAAACAGAAGGGAAAAATACCAAATCTATTTGCCAGTTGAGAAAACCCAAGTGTTTCATACTGGGGTTGAGACCCAGATGGCCTTTCCCCTCTTGCCAAATGCAAAACAGATGAAAATTCAAATCCTTGGAGCCATGTCTCTGTAGTAGAATATGTCATAAGGCTATTCTCATATGGGGTCTTTACATTAGAACATTTACAGTGTTACCAAGTGTTGCTAGGAGAGCCCAGGATGAAGCTGGAACGTCATTCAGTTATTCGTGTGTTCTGTGTGCCTGACAGCAGCATCTCTGAATCAGAGGGAGGAAGGGACAGATCCTTCGGTCTGAAAAGGACCTTATGGAAACCTTGAAAACACAAGGTGAAATCCTGGCCCCATTGAAGCAAAATTCCCATTAACTTCAATGAGGCCACGATTTCACCCACGTTATTCAAGGTGTTGTTGAGTCCTCTCTGTTTACCCACTGACCAGGGCCCGCACAGGCAGTACCGCCTGTATGTAGCTCAGTGTATTACATGCTGTATAAGACACTCACGTTCCATTTGGCTGGACTGCCTAGTCCCGGCATGTTACAGGAAGTTGAAGAAGTTGACAGCATTGTACATGTTCTTTCAGAGCCCGTCAGTAATGATTTAATATACATACTTAGTGCTGCTCCACACAGCTGTGCCAGGAGTCTGACAGTGATAGAGTGAAGAGAAAGAGCATGCCAAAGGGATATGTGCAGCACACACAACAAGTTAGGATCCCAAATCAGTCACAGATACTTGCAGGCTTTAAAATTACCATTGTAAAACCAGATTGGCTCATTCCTTAATACATGGAACCTTGCAAATAATGCCCTCAACTTCATGACTAAGAACAATACAGATTATTTGACAGATGATTTGTTGTGATATATAGATTAGATACCGGATGAGCCCGAAGTTATCGATACCAAACTCACCCATAGGGGAATTGAGCTTTCTAAGGCTCCTTTACGATTGCAAGTGCTACTTTCTATGGGATTGTTACTGAAGAGAACCTTAAGGAACGGTGCATTCTGCCGTGTCTTCTCTGTTTAGATCTAAAAAGAGAGCACTGCCTCCTTTAAGCCATTACCTTCTGTACTTGGTTTGAATACACAGGTGGGAGATGGTTGCTATCTGACAAGGTTTGCCTGTTGTGACAAAGCTCTGTCCTTGTCTCCATGGGTCCCGCATTTCCTGGCGGATTTCGCTAGCCTCAGAGGCTCGCTGTGACCCTCCACGTAGCCCTTCTCTCTCTAGAGGCAAGGGTCACAGCCTACTGAGCCATTTTCATCATAAGCCAGCAAGGGAGGTGAGGAGAAGCAGCCCTCCCTCGCACAGTCTCTGTTGTCTCCCAATCTCAGTGATTAATTGGGGGGCAAAGCGGGGAACCCGGGCCCGCCCTCTGCCCCAGGCTCCAACCCAGCTATGGTAGCTGACTTTTTAGAAACAGAACACGTACAATTCCCTGGGCCACTTCCCCACAGCAGCCCCCCACTTCCTCAAGATCCACTTCACCCTTACCTCAGGGCCTCCTTCCTTGTGCCTGATATGGTTTGTACTGCTCAGTCTCTCCACAGCACAGCTTTCTCCTACACCTCCTGACACACACGCCCACCTGACTAACTGGGAGGCTTTTAACTAGTTTCAGCCAGCCCCTGATTGGCTTCAGGTGTCCCAATCAACCTAGCTGTCCTCCCTGCCTTCTGGAAAGATCTTAATTGGCCCCAGGGGTCTTAATTGACCTGGAGCAGTTGCCATTTGCTTATCCTGGTAACAGGGATTTGTTTAGCCTGGGGCTAATATATCTGTTTCCCATTACTTTACTATAGCCATCTGGCCTTGCGTCACACTGTGTACGTTGTGTACTCTATCACTGACCTCGATTAGCCATGGCCCAGACTCATCACTGCCATCTCCATGCACTTCCGTGGAGCGACACTCACTCAACCCAAAGGTGAACTTGGTACCTTGTTTCGCTTTCTAGTCTTTTGTGCCTGCTGATACAAATTCATTCAAAATATGGGTGACAGCAACATTTAAAAGACTAAAAAAATAAAGACTTCAGCATCTCCACTGAAGGTAGGACAAGAAGTAATGGTCTTAATCTGCAGCCAGGGAGATTGAGGTTAGATAATAGGAAAAACGTTAACTCTAAGAATAGCTAGAGCTTGATTAGTCTTCCAAGGGAGATTGTGGAATCGCTGTCATTGAAGGTGTTTAAGAACAGGTTGGACAAACACCTGTCAGGGATGGCCCAGGTTTACTTGGCCCTGCCTCTGTGCAGGGGGCTGGACTGGATCTCGAGATCTCTTTCAGTCCTATATTTCTATAATTCTATGTTGATGTATTAAACAAACAGCACCATGAAACCGCCAAACCATTAGCATTTACATATGCACTTGTCCATGCTGGAAGTGTTGACTTCGTCAGAGCTGGCCAGAGGATGATCATTCTGTTTCACAGCAACTTTTGAGGTTTCAAAATCTGTAGTTGTTTCACACTGGAGCAACACCAAAGCCTTTGAACGTTTTTGCATAATGGAATTGTATTGAAAATGTCCGTTTTCAGTTCTTGTTTGCAGTGTTGCTGGAGCCATGTTGGTCCAAGGGTATTAGGGAGACAAGGTGGGTGAGGTAATATCCTTTATTGGACCAACCTGTTGGAGAAACAGACAAGCTGTCCCATCTCTGTGTTCACTTGAAAGCTTGTCTCTTTCACCAACCAAAGCTGGTCCAATCCAAGATATTACCTACCCCACCTTGTCTCTCTGTTTTCAGAGTGACAGCCTGAGCTTTTCAATTGGGATTTTCTCTCTCTGGTCAGAAATGATCAGAGAGCCCTGGACCAAAAAACTTTGACGAAAACTTCATCAAAACCGATACAGCTCCACCAAACATTTTGGCTTTGATGAAAGAGCATATTTTGATGAAATTTCATTTTGTTTAAAATGACCCGATTGGCCCTAGACTTCAAACATACATGCAGACACAGCTGCAAAATTCTGCCTCCTTAGTAGGGGAGCAAAGAGAAATGGACCAATCCTGGTGCCAGTGGAGTCACTGGCAAAAACCTCCTTGATCTGAGTGGCACGAGGATGTGTCCCTTTGCGATTACTAATGAAGGCTACAACCATAGGGCACAATATAGCCAGTCCTTCCTCAGTTAGGGTGACCAGATGTCCTGATTTTATAGGGACAGTCCTGATTTTTGGGTCTTTTTCTTATATAGCCTCCTATTACGCCCCACTTCCTGTCCCGATTTTTCACCCTTGCTGTCTGGTCACCCTATCCTCAGTCCAAGAACCTCTCTGTAGCCCTGGGACTGAGTAAGGGTTTGCAGGCCCATACCCAGCCTACGAACATACTGTGCAATCCTGACAGCGCGTGAGGGAAGTTAGTTTGGGCCAGATGTGGATAAAGAAAGAGCTTTGTCTGTGTGCTGATGTGTCTGTCTGGAGGCTTCCTCCAGGGAGCCAGCAGGGAATTTGCATCTTGTTCCAACAGTTCATTCACCGAGTCTCTTTGACAAATTTACAAGCTGGCTTTTGAGAATGATGCAATCATGAAGCTGCTGGACAAACACTGAGCTTACTCAGTGGGCAGATTCACACATCTATGGAGGACTTTCCAGTTGGGTAAAATATTTGTTATGCACGCACGCACTCTCTATCTCTCACTCCCCAATTCACTTCTTTTCTCTTTCCACCCACTTCTTCCTTCCTCCCTTCCAGGTATTCCATCTAACTCATGGCACCGGCTCTGAGCCAGGAAAGCACTTCAGCACCTGCTTGCGTCAATGTCAGTGGGACTTAATCTCTCTAACCACACAGTGACAGACATGAAGGTGGCAATTTTGCAACAAAAAAACTTCAAAAACAGACTCCAAAGAGAGACTGCTGAACTTGAATTAATATGCAAATTAGATACAATTAACTTAGGTCTAAACAGAGACTGGGAATGGTTGGGTCATTATACTAATTGAATCTATTTTCCCATGTTAAGTATCCTCACACCTTCTATGGGTCATCTCGATTATCACTTCAAAGGTTTTTTTTCTCCTGCTGCTGATAGCTCATCTCAATCGATTGGCCTCTTACAGTTGGCATGGCTACTTCCACCTTTTCATGTTCTCTGTATGTATAAATATCTTCTTTCTGTGTGTTCCATTCCATGCATCCGATGAAGTGGGCTGTAGCCCACGAAAGCTTATGCTCAAATAAATTTGTTAGTCTCTAAGGTGCCACACGTACTCTTGTTCTTTTTGCGGATACAGACTAACACGGCTGCTACTCTGAAAAATGGGACTTAAATACATGCTAAAAGATAAGCACGTGCTTACGTGTTTTCCTGAATCTTGGCCTCAGCTATTTCAGCCCAACCTGTGCCTTAAACCAAAACAGAGCTAATAAAATAAACATCTGGGTCCTTGGGGGAAAAAAAAGCCAGCTCAGGTAATACCTGAGTGAAAACATTCCCCAGATCTCCTCAGCAGCCCAGTTACCAGAATGGTGAACACTTTTACCATGGAGTCTGCAAAGAGGCCTCAAAAGCAATCTTCCTAACATCGTGCTAAGTGGTAGCCAGACTTTAGAGATGAAGTTACTCTTTAGCAGAGACTTTCATCTAATCCAGCACTCATTTAAGTCACTGGGAGACTTTCCATTGGCTTCAAGGGGCATTGGTTCAGGGCTTAATGGAGACTTCTGTTGGTACCCTTATGATGTCCACGGATGGCAGATCTCCTGGGTGAAGGCAAAGGGACCTTTGCCTCAGCTGGCAGGAGCTGTGACGGGCTAGTATCAGCTGGAAATCACCCTGTGTAGATCTTACAAGCCATGTGGAGTATTAGCTCTGTGATACTGCTGGTAAAGCCGATATAAAGGTGATAAACTGTTTAATCCTTATCCCATGCCCTGATACATCATGTGCAGGCTGATGGCAACTCATGCATGCAAAAGAACCTTAATTAAGTGTTTAGGGCTCACACATTCAGCTCTGTTCCCATTAATCCTTAACAAATGCATCCCAGGATAAGGCATTATCTGAGATGTAAAGCAGATAAATCTGCTGCTGGAATTTAGAAAGAATATAACATCTGAGGGTTGCGGAAGCTCAGCTGGCACGTGAACTCTCCCTGACTTCAAACAATTTCTCATGGGCTCAAGGAGTTCTGCTGAGACCACAAAAACGTGGAAACCTACAGTGCCTGTTTCGAAACTCTCAGGCAACTGCACATAGGGCCAGAGCCACAGCTGGTGTAAATCCAAAGTCAGTGCAGCTCCATTGATGTACACCAGCTGAGAATCTTGGCCAAAGAATTCTACCTCTCTAACACTACGCACAGACTTTGAGTCGCCAGCAACTTAGTAACAAGGAAAAACTGATTTCTCAAGCACCAAGACAAATTCTGCTCTCATATATTCCATTGCAAATCTGGAGTAATTCCACTGAACTCGGGGTATGTCTACACTACGAAATTAGGTCGAATTTATAGAAGCCGGTTTTATAGAAATCGGTTTTATACAGTCGATTGTGTGTGTCCCCACATAAAATGCTCTAAATGCATTAAGTCGGCGGACCGCATCCACAGTACCGAGGCTAGTGTCGACTTCCGGAGCGTTGCACTGTGGGTAGCTATCCCACAGTTCCCGCAGTCTCCGCCGCCCATTGGAATTCTGGGTTGAGATCCCAATGCCTGATGATGCAAAAACAGTGTCGCGGGGTTCTGGGTCCATGTCATCAGGCCCCTCCCCCTCCGTCAGAGCAATGGCAGA
>NW_020664404.1:12648259-12674802 GCF_002925995.2 Terrapene triunguis
GGGGGGGGGGCGGCGGGAGGCTTTTTTGCCTGGGTCAGCAAAAAAGCCAGAGCCGGCCCTGATTGTGCATTATTTGGAATGGGAAATGTTGAAGGTTTATTTTTGGCTCAGTTCAACATTAAACTGCATCTACCTGAGCTACAGTGCCTAATGGGAGTTCTGTTTTGGGTGCTTCATGCCCTCATTTCCTTTTATGGACTGGGCTCACTGGCGGGATTACATCTCCTATGATTCATTTTGATTCTCCTGACACAAAGCTGAAAAAAAAATTGGGGAAAAAAGTCTAAATTTTGATTTGCAGAAACTGCATTTCCTGTCAAAAAAACATATTGATGGAAAATTCCTCACTAGCTCTAATTTAGCAGAAAGCAACTCCAACCCCCAGATCACGCACCTGGCATATCGTCCAGGAATTCCTGGTTTCTGGTCCCTGGTTTGTCATTTAAACCATCCTGCTTAAAATATCAGACAATGAGACCTCATGCGAAAGTCAGAGTAGCCCGCAGCCACTGTGTTCCCTTCTTTCATTTGCTATGTCTTTGTTTTTACTCACATCTTCAACAGGAACAGTGTTGATGGTACTGGGTTATCTTGGCAGCAAGAGGTGGCTTGACTGGTTATCATACATCTTGACTTGGCTTTGGCATTCAACGAGCTGCAGACACCATTAGTTGCTCTGTACATTCCCTTGCCATGGACATCATCCTTTAAATAAACTCTCGGGGAGTAAAATGCTGAATGAACTGGCCAGGGCTGGGGAGAACTGCAGAATCTGCATGTCCATCCATTCTCCCAGCAGGATTTGCATCATTCAGCAGCTTTCCCTCTGGTCAATTAGAAACAGGGTTGATGGATTAGGAAGGTGAGTTCAGCCTAAACCTCCTTGGCTGAGTAGCATGTTGGCTTTCAGATACATGTGGAAAAGCACAGCCTCTTTTGCACCTGCAAAGTGAATTGGAGATGCATAAACCTGAGGCTTGTGCCTCTAGCGACATGATTCTGGGTGTAAGTCAGTTGGTTAGGCCCTGCATTGAGGAAATTGGCACTGTTGCTGGTACATTGGTGTAGTTATACCCGGTCTGAATTTCCTTCATGTAGACAAGGCTGCTGTTAGAGGTGAAAGTTCTCTGGTTTGCATCTGTAATTCATTCTGAAGGTCCAAATTTGGCTGGTACAAATTGCCACTGCAAAATGGAGGCTGAGCTTCGTTCCTTTTGGAAATACACCCCTTTGTGTGTAATGCTGGCTCCCTAAGCGGATAAGGGTCCTGCTAACAGAGCTTTCCTTTAGCTCACGCGATATAGGGGGCTGTGACATTGGCGGTTAAGTAGCAGAGTTCTAATCCTGCTTCCCCATGTGTGATTTATAATTGTGTCTTGTGTGCAAAGTGTGAATTCCCCCCGTAGCTCGCTGCAGTACTGGAGCACAGATTGGGGGAAGATGTGAACAATCATCCAAGCTTTGATAGGGTAAGAGTGGGGGACTCCTGAGGAAGCGGTATCTTGATTTCCAGCATCACTAAGCTCACCATGTTCAAATCCCTCCAACAGCTGCGAAAGGGGGATGCCGTGCTGTGATAAAAAGAGGATTTGTATAGCTGGGAACTCTTCCCCCACCCTTCTTCTTGGCATGTTCTTTGCATATTTGCTACTAAGAGCAAGTGATAAAAGTTGACACCCTACAGGAGTTACAGCAGAGTTGCCTTTTGCTCCTTCGTAGTTTACTCTTGGAATAATTCAAGAAGGGACGTAAGTGGAAGATGTTTGTGTCTCGTCATCTCACACCTTCATGATGGGCCAGGGCTCAAAGAACTCCCCGCTCCTTCCACACTCCACGCTAAGCAGTGAACCACAGCTCCCGCATACGCCATCTTCCCTCCGGGACAGCCAGCGCCCCGGTGCCATGTTTCAGAGCTATTCCTGAAAGCAGGAGCACTACGTCCAGCAATGACATCTAAGCACTGGGCATGATACCCATCAGTTAGCCTGCTTTGCATGACACGGGTTCGAGAGACAGTCCTTGCCATGAAGAGCCGACACTCTTAGACAAGACAGACAAAGGAAGGAGGATGATCCCATTTTACAGATGGAGAATGGAGGCAGAGAGAGATTATATGATTTATCCAAGGTCATATGGGAACTTTATGTTAAAGCAGGGAAGTGAACCCAGACATCCTTAGTTACAGGCCAGAGCCTTAACCACAAGCTCATCCCTCCTCTGATAGGAAGCTAGCACTGCAGGGAACCTGGAATTAACATGCTGGCAGCTGGGTTAGGACATCCAAGTATCTTTGCTGAATACAAAGCGTATGGTAAAAACGGGGGATATGTTCAAGTCATAAAACTCAGAAGCAGAGCTAGATTTGGACACCACAATGTCTCAGGGTTTGGGTTCTGGCATTTTGTCTTGGGTCTGCAGGCAGTAGAAACTTTTAATTTAAGTCTTCATGTCAAACAAGAACTATGAAAAAGGTCGTAAAACTTCTCAGACAGCTAGCCAGGATTGGTGCAAGCGCATTGGCCCAATCCGATGATGCTGTCTCTAACCATTGCTCAGTTTCGCAGATACCCAAGACCTTAGGAAAGCATTAGCCAGTTATAGCCCAGTTGTGGGATGCTTGCCCTGTGTCCATAGAAATGAAATCCCATCAGCTCTCCCTGCACGTCACTAACCATTGCCTGCTGCCTGGGTAACAAGTGAGGGGGATGGGCAATCCCATTCAGTTCTACCGGACCTCCTGTATAGAGCACTGCTGAGGAGCTGCTGGCAGCAAGTTGAGAACAAAACAATTCACTCTCTGCCTTCCCCCCCATGTGTCCATGCACGCCCTCTCTCTCTCTCTCTCTCTCTCTCTCACACACACACACACACACCCCGTGGGCCTGATTCTCCACTGCCCTGCACCGTGTGTGGTCATTGACACCGGTGCAAAGTGGGTGTGAACTGCTACCGCACCAGGCTGGCAGCGCTTTACACCCACTTTGCACTGGTCTAATTGAGCAGACCCAAGGGCCTGATTTGCACGTGGGCCGGGTCTGTTGGTCAGGGGTGCGACAAGGTGCAATTTGTGAGCCCCGTGGCGATGCCGGGAGATGCCCCTAGCACAGACACAGCTGTGTCAGCAAAACTGGGCTTGTTTCACGCAGAGGGGCAGGACCTAGCAGGGCCAGCCGAACGCCATGTGGCTGGTATAAGCACCGTCCCCGCGCAGCGTGCCGTGCTGGTACAGGAGGCAGCATAGCTGTGCTAGCAGAGCGCTCCTCCAGCAGGCCTGGCCTTAAATTTAGGCTTGTTGACACACCGCTCTGAAAGCACAAGGAGGCCTTAAAGTGGGAGTAAGTTACATTTGCTCTCCCTCCAAGGCCCCTTTTCAGCGGCCTTAGTGTAAATGGGAATCACCCCAAAGTGCAGAGCAGAGAATCAGGCCCAGCCTCTTCCACATGTTTCTCTCTCACACACACACACATACACATACACACACGGTCAAGTTGTCAGACCCCCTTACTGATATTGCTGGGCAGTGGCGCATGCTACTCACATGGGACTGGTCATGTGAGCAGCTGCTCACCACTGCCTGTCAAGGGTTCACCCGCTGGCCCCTGGCTCGCTAGACTATTGTTACTGCAATGCCCATTCAGGAGGGCTTGCCCCACGGTGGAATCTGGGCACACATCACATGGCTTGCAGTTGGGTCAGTTCGCTTCCTCAGTCCAGGAGCTACACACACAAATGTGAAATCAGCCCGATCTGCAGAGGCGTCTGTGCTGAGCACATGGGCTGCGGAAGGGGGTTCCTCTTCCCTTCGACTAGACCTCAGGCTGTTAACCTTTCGCTATGGGAATGGTTCCTCGTGGCGCCGGAGGAGATGTTTATTTCATTACAGTCTCGCTCTCTGAAGATAGCTGATCGGGTGATGAGCTCATTCACCCACAGTGGTGGAAGAAACAAAGTTCTGACAGTAAAAAAAACACCCCAGGAATCTGATAATATCTTGGACTTTTCCTCCTGGCTGGTGAATGCTTTGCATTTCCCCTGGTGCTGCTGGGACACAGAGACTTGAATCCCTGGTAAAGCCCATTAAAGCTTTTCACTTCAATTTGCTATGTAAAGCATGCAGCAAAAAATACACAGGCACTGTGTGGAAATGCTTTTATTCCAAAGAGCTATTGACACAGCCCAGGTGGGGGCAGGAAGAAACAGTGTTGGAGGGTTTTGTGGTTTAGGTTACTGCCCCAAAGTCTGATAGGACAACTAAATCCTGCCTGGCTGTGGGGAGATTGCTTGCCCATGGGCCACTGGCATTTGGCACGAGGGGTTAGGAATGGAGCTGGCTAAATGAGTTCTGTAAAAATCCAAAGCTGTCAAAGAATCAGACCATTTGCTCACCAGGGTTTGCTGGAAACTGCTGGTAGGACTGGGATTGCCTGTTGGTGAACGAAAACCAATCACATACTTCCAGCAGTATAGCGAACCCCCCCAGAAAGATGCTGCCTCTGAGAGAAATTAAATGTGTGCTTAGGGTCACCGGCGAAGAGGAATTGGGTGGTCTCGTCTGGGGACTGGGCTGGAATAGCCAGGAGTGTTGTTGTGCAGAACGGCTTGGGGCAGGGGAAGGCTAGGGAAGGGAGATGAGAGGGAGGAGACAAAGGGACAGGCGAACCCGTAACAAGCACAGAGTGTGTGAAGACACAAAGGTAGTTGGAGAGGCACGGTTTGGGTGGTGCAAGGGAGCTTAAGCAGGGACACAGGACATAGGGATGGCCAGACACAATCAGAACTGAGGCCCATCTAGACCAGTCCTCTATCTCCAACAGTGGCCAGCACCAGGTGCTTCAATGTGTAAGAACCCCAAAGTAGCAGATGTAGAATAGTCTCCCCACTCCGGGTCTCTAATAGAGATCAGCTTAAACTCTGAAGCAGAAGCTTTCATATCTCTGCAAAAATTGTTTTCATTAACTCTCCCAACCCTGGCCATTCCTGTTTTTTATGGATAATCCTGTTATCCAGAATGGGACAATTGAGGCTAAGAGTCCAGAAATATTTCCCAATGGCAAGACCTGTTACACCGTGGAATACGTGGAGCCCCATGGCTTGTGTCATTTTGGAACTAGGCTGTGCCTGGAGCAAAGCACATATGACCACACTGTAGAGAACAGCTCAGCACATTAGCTCAGCTCAGCACATTATCCCCAGGCCCAGCCCTAGGACTCCGATCCGAGTCCAGTCCTTCCACCCAGCTCTGGATATAGACCCACCAGTGGGGGATATTTCAGAGCAGCAAGTTGGCTTTGTTGCAACATCCCAGAAGGACTGCCAGGGCCTGGAAGAACGGTGTTCCTGGAGTGATGTGAGCCCACCAGTGTTTACATTCCAGGCCAGCAGATTGGTTCAGACTCCCAATGTCCATCTGGAGAGCGCAAGGCGCCCCATGCAAGGAGGACCCCTCCAATGAGCAGGGCTTGCACTGCTGGGGCAGGCTGGGAACCCAGCAGAGGCCTGGCCAGAGGCTATTTTTAGTATCAGGAGCACGGCCTGCCTTGTGCCTATCTGATTGGAGTGACTCCGCCACTGATGTCACCTTGCAGTCTGCAGCTCAGTCATTGTTTTCATAAGAATAAAGTAAACAGCCCGAAAATTGATAGAGTGGCTGCCGAGCACTGGGATCCTACCAGCAATGGCTCCGATTGCAGCAAGGGGAGCAGGGCTTCTCAGGGCATGGAGAAACCCACCAATTTCACTGTTTGTATTTGCATGCGTTTGCCGTCAACCTCCAGGAGCCAGTCTCCTCCCAGCAGCAGTGTCCAGAGAGCTAGGAGGGATAACACTGCGGGGACGTTTGTGCCCTAGTTGTGGGATTTCTGCTGTAATTTACTTTGCTTTTAACAGAGTCAAAGTGAGATTGACTGTAAGCCCCTGGAGCCCCCAGCCCCCAGATGGTAAGTGAATGAATGATGCTCTTAGAGAAAGGCCCCTGGAGTCATTACTGAAGATCTAGTCACTCCTGCAAGGCTTCAAGCTGAAGTATAACAGTGAAGATCTTCAGCTGAAAAATGACATTGCCCATGGCATCAGGGAAACACTGCTCTCTGTGAGACAGCAGAGGGCTTAGATAGCAGCATTAGACCATCACCCGTTACCTTCCAGCATGAGTGGGACAGAAATAAAGATAGCCATCAGCGTCTCACTGAACAGTCTCAATTATTACTGGTCCTAGCTGCACCTGGTGATATCTGGGCAGGGTTTGATAACTGTCTGTCCATGGAGAGAACGGGGCCTGGATGGAACAGCGGGTTAACCACGCATTTATAAAGCCTTTTCCTGCTTAGTGCCACACTCTAGCCTAGTTTGGTCATGACTGAAATCTTTTATCTCGATGGCCAGTGCAAAGTGGATGGCACCTGTCCAGTTCCCTTGAGAAAACACCCAAGGGACAGCGTTACTAAACAGCTCAGCATGTTAGATATGCATTGGACACTGGGCACTGATAAAAGTCTGGCTGTAAGAGTCACCATGGGAGCTACTGAGCACTTTAGAAAATCTCAAGCAGAGGCTCATGCCATCCATGCACCCCATGACAGCCTGCTGTGGCCCCACAGGTACACCCAGCCTCAGTTTCCCTAGCAGGGTCCTCAATAAATCCCCCACAGCATTTACATATCAAACAACCCCTTCACCCCAGCCACTCCCCTTCTGGAGTCTGGCTTATTAACGGGACGTTCAACAGGAACACGAGAGAGCCCTTTACTCAGCTCCTTAGCAGGCCGGCCGAGTCCATCCACATGTATCTTAGATTCCCAGGCCAGAAGGGACCACTGTGATCATCTCGTCTGACCTCCGGCGCAGCGCAGGCCACAGAACGGGGCGTCCCCCCAGAAATTCCTGTTTGAAGTAGAGAAGATCTTTCAGAAAAACATCCCATCTCGGCTGGGCCGGAGAATCCCCCACGACCCCTGGGAAGTTCTTCAGTGATTAGTTACCCCCCGCCCACCACCATTAATGATTTATGGCTCATTTCCAGTCTGAAGTGGATGCGGCAGCACCTCCCTATTCCTCTCCCTGAACAGCCCTTCAGAGCTTCCCAGTCCTACCGGAGCCCGTCAGTCGCACATCCAGGCTCTTCTCGGCAGGGTTCACCTGGCCTTGATTCCTTCCCTGGAGCCAAGGCCGCCCTTCCCCTGGCTGCAGGCAGCTCCTCGAAGGCTGGGCCTCCTGTAGCTCTCCAGAATAGTCTTCCCAAAGCCCTTCCCTTTCGGTCCCCTCTCCAAGGAGCCCCTTTTCTGTACGAGCACTCGTCCCTCCCTGAGCTCTGGTAGCCTTTCATCGGGGGCTCATTAGCCAATTAGCTGCCAACCAGCCGCCTAGGCCAAGACGGGCTTCTTTCCCTTAAAGACCCCCCTTAAAGCTATTCCTTCTAGAATCCAGGAAAACCAGGCCGGTGACTTGGCTTTACATCAGACTAGAAGGACTCTAATATACAATTGTACAATGTGTGGACACTAGTCAGAGAGGAAGAAGAGTCCAGTGGTTAGGGCTCTGACCAGAGACTCAGGTTCTGCTCCACTGCAGTCCTCCTGTGTGATCTTGGATGGGTCTCTCGGTCAGGGCCGGCTCCAGGCACCAGCTTCTCAAGCAGGTGCTTGGGGCGGCCCTTCCGGACAGGGGCGGCAGTTCCAGGTATTCGGCGGCAATTCGGCGGACGGTCCCTCACTCCGCCTGGGAGTGAAGGACCTCCCGCCGAATTGCCGCCGCAGATCGCGATGGCGTCTTTTTTTTTTTTTTTTTTTTTTTTTTTGGTTTTGGCTGCTTGGGGCGGCCAAAACCCTGGAGCCGGCCCTGCTCTCGGTGCCTCAGTTCCCATCTGTACAATAGGATAATGGCACTGTCCTGCCTCCCAGGGGTGGTGAGAAGGTAAGTGCATCGAGGATTGTGAGCTGCTCAGATGCTGTTGTGATGGGGACCATGTAAGAACCTAGGTTCACCAAGCACCATGCAAACGATGTGTATGATCGTCCTAACCCGTGTGCTAATAACTGGGGTGGGGGGTGAAATTAGCCAGAGTGCCAGGCCCATGTACCATTACGACCTCTGTTGAAGCTTTGAGCAGTGCCTAGGCCTCGCGGTGGCTCTTTGCACAGGTGGAATTTCCCTCCGGGGTGTGCCGAGGAGGGGCGTGAAAGAGGCCAGGCAGCTCACATGGAGTGACCTGAACAGCTCTAGGGCATTATTGGGAAGGTAGTAAGGGGGCATAAGGCGCCTGAGTCCTGCCTGGCATACTCTGACCTTCACTCTGTGCATGGGGTGCACAGATTCCACATGGCTGCTGTTTCTCTCCCAAGCTCCTCAGCTCTGCCCCAGCCAGCACTGGGCGCAGGGCAACTGACCAGTAGTGTGAATCTGGCAAAGGGCTGTCACAAATCACTTGCCTCCCAGCACCACCAGGTCTTTCCCAGGTCCACTCCTAGGGCAACACAATTATACGCACTGCTCCTTACACAGAGCGAGGGGCAGAGTCTAGTCTTGCCTTCATGTTTTCTCTGTCCATCAGCTCGACCACCATGTCAGGTCAATGAGACCAGGGCCGGCTCCAGGCACCAGCTTGGCAAGCAGGTGCTTGGGGCGGCCGCTCCAGAGAGGGGCGGCATGTCCAGCTATTCGGCGGCAATTCGGCAGACGGTCCCTCACTCCCGCTCGGAGCGAAGGACCTTCTGCCAAATTGTCGCCGCAGATCACAATCGCAGCTTTTTTTTTTTTTTTTTTTTGGCTGCTTGGGGCGGCCAAAACCCTGGAGCCAGCCCTGAATGAGACATCAGGAGAAATGTCCCAGAGGGAGGACTCCATGGGATTATTTAAACCTCAGAATGAAAAACAAAGACTAGGACAAGTTTTACTGGCATTCGGCGTGATAAACTCTGGAAAGAGCTTTCTTAAAGGCGTTGCTCAGAATCTGTTCATAGCAGATTGCAAGCCAGAATGAACAATGGAAAGCATTTCTGTGTGAGAAGGTGGCCCCTGTGCACATGAGTGATCTGTGACTGGGGAACATCAGCACTTAGGTTTGACAGTTCAGTCCAGGTCACCAACTGGATCAGTTCCTCTATAAATTCCTCTGGTCAAGAATTCAGGCTGAAAATCTTGTGGCAAGGACAGATGATTGTGAGATTTCTGGTCCATCCTGGTTTCAGCAGGGCTGGAAATCACACAGGGTGCCAAGGATAGAAAGCACCTCAACATTTAAAACAAAAAGTTAGCAAAACTTTTTTTGAATTTCAATTCACATGTGAGTTTGGGCCCTTTGGGGCATAGGTTCCGGGCAATTCTTATCTCATCGCATGCCAGCCAGGGAACTCATCTCTATTATAAATCCAGTAATTAAGGGACTGTTGCTTTGCCATTATAAACCCCCAGAAGCTACAAGATTACAGCTGTCAAAATTCACTCCAGGCTGGAACCTGGTGTTCTACTTCTCAGCCGAATGCCAGTAAAACTTGTCCTAGTCTTTTAAAAGAACATTGTTTTACAAATTCACCCCAAGTCCCCTTGGCCACTCTGTAAGCTACAGGGAGGGTGAGAAAGCCGCAGAGCCATGTGGTTTGATAGGGATGCATGGCTTCTGGCAATCAGGAGAGCTCTCGCTTTAATGTTTTCAGTGGTAATTACTCTGTTTCTTTTGCGCCGAGGCTTTGGGAATAGTTTCCATATCGGCCTCCTGAATCTCGCTTTGAAGTTGTTTGGGATTATCTGTCATCATGTTTCCCCGTCAGCACATAAACACACTGCAGTGCAGTTTTAACCCGCTGGATACTGTATGTCCCAGGAAGACTGGAGGAAGTTCTGTGTAAACTTTCTTATCCACTAGCATGTGGGGCTTCTTCTCATCCCAGAGTCGGCTGCTGCTCAGACATAAAGCTGAACAAGGGGGAAATTTTCAGGGGCTGAACCAGATACTTTTTAAATAACGCGTTTAATTTCTATTAGTGCAGCCTGGGATTTTAAAGGGGGGCTAGGTTTGGGCTTCAGTTTTGTGTTAGACTTAAATCGAGGCTTAGAGATAGTGAATTTCAATGGAAGTTGGGCACTTTCCTCCCTGTGGGTCCTTTGAACAGACTAAAAAATTAAACTCCCTTTCAATTCTTATAACAAGGAGACACTCCGAGCCTACTCTGGCTCTCGCCTACATCAGTTACCGCCCCGGTGTAACTCCCCTGGCTCTGGATTCACCCTGATGTAACTGAGAGAAAAATCAGGAACCCTAATTTTTAATCCAATAGACTTTATTTTGTGATTTCATATTTCAGTGCCTTAGGGGGGGGAAAGGAACATATAATAATGAAGTAATAATACTACTACTTAGGAATTCTGGTGAACTGGGGGACAAGACACCACATAAGACCTAAGTTCAATGATTTAAGTAGAGCTAGTTGGAAAATAGTACTGTTTTCCCCATGGAAAATTTTGACTTTTTTTGAAAAACTGAAATTTTTCAGCCAAAACTTTTCTGATTTTGTGTTTTTGATTTTGGGGGAGGAAAGTCAAAAATTCCCACAAAAAGCAGACACTTTCCCCCAAAACTGTGTTTAACTGAGAACCCAATCTTCCATTGAAAAAGCATTTAAATGGAAAATTTACAAGCAGCCTTAGATTTAAGTACTTGGGCCCTGATTCAACAACCCATCCCTATTCAGCAAAGCACTTAAGCACGTGCTTGACTTCAATGGGATTTAACCACATACTTAAAGTTAACCATATGGTTAAGTGCTTTGCTGAATTGGACTCTTGACGTCAATGGGACCTCATTTTGTGCTTAAGTGTTTTACCAAATAGGGATGTTTTCCTGAGTCAGGGCCTACGTATATTGTGGAACCAGGGCTTGTATTTTCAATGCACTGTAGGAAATGTAACTAATTAAACCTCACAGCTCACCTGTGAGGTAGATCAATAATATTATCCTCAGAGGGGAAAGTTGAGGCATTGGCAGGGGAAGTGACTGTCCAAGGTCACACAGGAAGTTGGTAACAGAGCCAAGATTATAATAATAATAATAAATGGAGATATCCCATCTCCTAGAACTGGAAGGGACCTTGAAAGGTCATTGAGTCCAGCCCCTGCCTTCACTAGCAGGACCAAGTACTGATTTTGCCCCAGATCCCCAAGTGGCCCCTCTCAAGAATTGAGCTCACAACCCTGGGTTTAGCAAGCCAATGCTCAAACCACTGAGCTATCCCTTCCCCCCCAGGCTAGCATAAATGGGAAGCTGTTTGCATAATAGGAAATAGCATCAACACGTGGCCCAGGATGGAACTTTAATTTGTGACCCAGCACTACTCTGGAGAAAACACAGAATATAGGGCTTTATCTTCTGCCTTCAATCATGTTATTATTATTAGGCTAAATGGTTGGGAAGGCCCCAGGATGCCCCATTATATTGAATGGGAGCAGCACCCTATGTGTAAAGCTGCTACTAAGCTCCGCCATAGCTCCTTTTGTGCATAGGGCTCAAAACGCTTTACAAAGGAAGGTCAGTGTCACTGTGGAATGGAACGCTGTATCATTTGTAAAATGGGGAAACTGAGGCCCAACACTTATTTAAAGGCACACAGCACGTTAGTGGCCTAGCTGGGACAGAACCCAGCTTTCCTGAGTTCCTAGTCTACTGTGCTATCCGCTGGGTCATACTGCTACACTGGTCTTAGATCCCCTATAGACAAATGTTAGTGAGGTGCCAGCACTCTCAATGTCCTTATGTGTTTATAAATGCAAGGGAGGGTCCCAGTCTCCCTGCATATTTTACATACATTTCCTGTGTGCCAAAAGAAGTCCCTGGGAAGCATTTTAATTGCTAAAGATATGCACTGCATTGTGGGTACTGCCTTGATGCTGGTTAAGGTCACTATCTTCTCAATTTATTAGGTTGTTCCCACACTGGTTTGTGGTCAGGAGCTGAGAAAACTCCAAGGCCAGTGCAAATATGGCTTTAATTAACTGAGCAGAATCACCCCCCCTGAAGAAAAAACATCCCTGGTAGGATTTGTGTCCTGGAGTTACCAGGCCTTACTCCTGACTAGGGCATTCCTCACGTGAAAACAGCCTGGCAGATGCCAGGTCAACATTTCAGGAGCCGTGTCACTGCTGTGCAGCCCGCAGAGCCGTTTGCAAACAAAGGCGAATCTGGCCGTTCCAACCCACTTGGATGGGTATGACGTGCATCGGTCACATTACGTGTGTGAGTGAAGCCTCTTGCCAGATCATTGAGATGTGCAGGATCTCTTACCATTTACAGATAGAGAACCCAAGACACAGCCAGAGGCTTTTAAACAAAGGAAAGCCCTGCCTGGTTATGATGTTAGGTGACACGCTACCACCTCAGTAACTTCCACAGCATGATTTTTAACACAGATATAATGCTATTCTCAGAGAAAAATCCCAGTGCACGCTGGTCCGTGTCAAAGCCCAGCTAGCAATACATGGCTGTAACTTGCATGGTTCTGATCCTATTGTGGCCAATACTTCCATATCACTCATGATGTTAGCCTTGCATTGACCAACCCACTGCCTATGGCCCTGCTTGCACCTGAGCACGTGCACCCCATTAGATATGTGCTTCACTCCCAGCATTGCTCAGGTGCTTTGCGGCCCTGGGGCCCATATCCTGAAGGCCAGATCTCTGTTCTCTTCTTCCACCCCCCACATAGCCACAGTGAGTTCATGATACAGTGACAAGCGTATGACCCTACTTGCCATGCATGGGGAAATCGTTGTGATTGCTCACCAGTGCATCTTGTGCTCGTCAAGTAATAGCATGGATTTGCATATTTAAAGGAACTTTACTTAAGTGGCTATCAAACCGCAAGTCTGTGCAGTGCAAGAAGCAACCAAAGTGTCTCATGCCTTGTTGCTTTGCCATTGTGCTTTAATAATAGCTGTTTTGTTTGGATACTTGGCATTTTTCCCTGGTGACAGCTAGTGTTTATAGTGCTTTTAAATACATATATTTGAGGAGACTCCTGTTCCTCTGGAGCCTGGAAGCTGTGCTCTGTCCTTCCCTCCATGTTGCTGGCTTGCCCACCAATGACAGAAGGGTGAAGGAATGCAAGAGACGGCACATGGAGAAAGCCAGCTCATGCATTTCTTCTCTCTCCTCTTTGCGGGCGTGGGCTCTGCTGCTCCCTGTCCAAGAAAGGGAATGTGAAACAAGAAAAATAAACTGGAGTCTAAAATGGAAGTGATGATGGAGAAGAGAAAGGAACCCAGGATTCCCACACCCCCAGAACTTGATGGCTTAGTAAAGCACAGAGCTCATTGTGGAAATCCTCCCAGAACTTGTGTGGGTGCCAGGGGAATCCACCCAGATGCTCCACAAACATTGCCACCAACACTGGTAATGGGCCCCAACCCAGCCATACGCCCCTAAAAATGCCCCTGGCCTCTTCTAACGAGCATCTGTGTATGTCATTGTGGAGCTATGAGTGCTTATTTGTACAGCACCTCACACAGTGGGGACTTAGAATCATAGAATCATAGGACTGGAGGGGACCTTGAGAGGTCATCTAGTCCAGTCCCCTGCACTCATGGCAGGACTAAGGATTATCTAGACCATCCCTGACAGGTGTTTGTCCAACCTGCTCTTTAAAATCCCCAGTGATGGAGATTCCACAACCTCCCTAGGCAATTTATTCCAGTGCTTAACCACCCTGACAGTTAGGAAGTTCTTCCTAATGTTCAACCTAAACTGCCCTTACTGCAATTTAAGCCCATTGCTTCTTGTCCTATCCTCAGAGGTTAAGAAGTACAATTTCTCTCCCTCCTCCTTGTAACAACCTTTTATGTACTTGAAAACTGTTATCATGTCCCCTCTCAGTCTTCTCTTCTCCAGACTAAACAAACACCATTTTTTCAATCTTCCCTCATAAGTCATGTTTTCTAGACCTTTAATCATTTTTGTTGCTCTTCTCTGGACTTTCTCCAATTTGTGCACATCTTTCCTGAAATGTGGCACTCAGAACTGGACACAATACTCCAGCTGAGGCCTAATCAGCACGGAGTAGAGCGGAAGAATTACTTCTCGTGGCTTACTTACCATACTCCTGCTAATACATCCCAGAATTATGTTTGCTTTTTTTGCAACAGCATTACACTGTTGACTCATATTTAGCTTGTGATCCACTATGACCCCCAGATCCCTTTCTGCAATATTCCATCCCAGGCAGTCATTTCCCATTTTGTATGTGTGCAACTGATTGTTGCTTCCTAAGTGAAGTACTTTGCATTTGTCCTTATTGAATTTCACCCTATTTACTTCAGACCATTTCTCCAGTTTGTCCAGATCATTTTGAATTTTAATCCTATCCTCCAAAGCACTTGCAACCCCTTCCATCTTGGTATCATCCACAAACTTTAGAAGTGTACTCTCTATGCCATTATCTAAATCATTGATGAAGATATTGAACAGAACCGGACCCAGAACCAATCCCTGCGGGACCTCACTCGTTATGCCCTTCCAGCATGACTGTGAACCACTGATAACTACTCTCTGGGAACAATTTTCCAACCAGTTTTGCACCCACCTTACAGTAGCCCCATCTAGGTTGTATTTCCCTAGTTTGTTTATGAGAAGGTCATGCGAGACAGTATCAAAAGCCTTACTAAAGTCAAGATATACCACATCTACCGCTTCCCCCCAGCCAAAAGGCTTGTTACCCTGTCAAAGAAAGCTATCAGGTTGATTTGACACAATTTGTTCTTGACAAATCCATGCTGACTGTTATTTATCACCTTATTATCTTCTAGGTGTTTGCAAATTGATTGCTTAATTATTTGCTCCATTATCTTTCCGGGTACAGAAGTTACTTACTCCAGGACTAGGGCTGGTAGGCACAACTGCAATACAGACAATAAATGCATATGGCTCCGAACGCTGGGCACTGAGAAAGAGACTGGAGCAGATCTGGAATGCAGTGGAAATGAAAATGTTATGACCGATGTTTCGAATTACAAGGATGGACCATGTTCAGGACAAATCAGTTAGGGAAAGGTGAAGGTGGTACCAGTTATAGAAACGCTGAGGGAATCCAGACTGAGATGGTCTGGGCCTGTGAAAAGAAGATCGGAAGAATATATAGGAAACAGGGTGTTAAACTTAGAAGTGGATGGTAAGAGAAGGGTTGGAAGACCCAAAACTAGATGAATGGATGTTATACAAAAGGATTTGATTAGTTGTGGAGTTTCCAAGGAACTGCTTCATGGACTGAAATGGAGACGAAAGACTCGACTAGCCAACCCCATATGGATGGGACTGAGGCTATTATAATAATAAATAAATCATGATTTGTTGCCTTTATGAGACAAACCCATTTGGGGAGTGGAGGAGATGGATATGCAGCAACCGGTTCACATCCTTCAAGCCACCACATGAGAGACAGCAGACTGGGGCAAACAGCCTTCTCAGGCCTGAGTGGGGATAATCCATCCAACACACACAAACACCTTCCTCATGCCCCA
Organism: Terrapene triunguis; assembly: GCF_002925995.2. Taxonomy (NCBI): domain Eukaryota; kingdom Metazoa; phylum Chordata; order Testudines; family Emydidae; genus Terrapene; species Terrapene triunguis. The sequence goes on from NW_020664404.1 coordinate 12,663,755, forward strand.
AAAGCCCTGGGGTTTGGAGAGAGCAAAGAGTAGCTTTTTAGCTCTGGCGTCCAGAGGGCCAGGTATACTCTCAGAATACACAGGTGTGTGTGAGTGTGGTAATGTAGGAGGCTGATGCTCAAACCAATGCTCTCTGTGTCCTGTAACGAGGTTTGAAAATCAGGTATAGCCATGTGTCATTAGGGCGCGGGGTTTTGTTACTCTGGCCACATGCATGCAGGCAAACAATCTCTGAGTGGGAGGAGAAGCCCCCAGGTGGATGTGAGCAGACACTCTGTGGGATGCAGGCTGAGACTGCCATGTTCATCTATGCATCTGTGTCCTCAGCCAGGCCTCAGGTGTCTAGACGAGACTAGTGCACTGAGCTGTTCTTTTATCTTACTGCACTAGCTTCCCCTCCCCCAGCCTGAGGGCCAATCACTCCCTCCTATCACAGCTCTTCTGTTGAAGGTGATTTGCTTTCCCCCACCCACCATCCCCTACACCCCTAATTCCCCACTTCAGCCTCAACTCCTTCCCCCTGCTTAACGACCCAGCCTTGATCGCAGTATGGGATACCCTGCTCTCCCTAGTCTGGATTGAGTTCAGAGGCTTATGTTCATCCTTGGGGCAACTCCTGCCAGGTCAATGGGCCTGATTCTCCATTCCCCCACACTCATGTAAAATCAGGAATAATTCCACCGACAGCAAGAGAGTGAACGCGGGTGTAGCACTGGTCACATATCAGCGGGAATGCGTTCGGCCCCGAATGTTTAAGTAATTAACGGACAGAATGCCTGGCTCTTCCGATCAGCCCCAGGTAGAAGTGGGTCAGAGACATTGTTCCGGCTGGCACATTCCACATTGTCACACAATGTTCTGCCGTCAGGAAAGCGATAGTAATTGCTTCCAGGCGGTGCTCTTTGAGTGCGTTTTTCACTGTTGGCTTTAGAGCCCCCAAGTGAGGAAGAGAGGAGGATCAGATTGTTTTCTTCATTCTCGGAGAATTGTTTAGAAAATGAAAAAAATGCATGATGACACTTCCTCCTTGGGCTGCAATGCGTAGAACTCCCTGTTCAGTGCACAAACTGCCACCAGTGTCACTGCAGCTATTTTTAACCCATACATTTTACCCTCCTAAATATCTCTCACAAATGTTTTTCTTGTGCGTAACAAATGGGAAAAGATCAACTCTAGAAGCTGATTCAATTATTGGAGTGTGTTTACATTCTAGAAAGCAACAGCAGCCAAGACAATGTGTCTCTGGACCAACCCTGGAAATTCAACTGTTTCCAGGGATAATATACCCCTGTGGCCCAGAAACCACTTCACCAGGGCGGTACAGGTAACTGAGAGATCGATTCGGGGAGAAATTGTAGCTCGGGTCGACCCAAAAATGCTTTTTAAAAATTTGTTGGTGAACCAAGAAATACATAAAAAAATTTCTGTTTGAGCCAAAATGTTTTGTTTTTGAGATTTTAAAACTTTTTTTTGTAATTTTTAATAAAACTGAAGTAAATTTCAAAACAAAAAGATGATTCGACTAGAAAAATTGAATCATTCCATTTTGAAAATGTGGCAATGGAACATTTCAATTTTTTCTGAATTTTTTTGTTGGTTTATTCTTTGACCAACACACTTTGGTGAATCTGACACGAAGAAGAGGATGTATCTTTACACTCGTAGAAAGCCCAGATGTCATAGTGAGGGGCATGTTAAAAGTGTATATAGCAAAATAATTCATATCCTATCTCCACATGGGCTTCCATTCCCAGCTGCTGAACCCCATTATTTGTGATGGGTTAGAGTCTGCTTGGATCAGCAGCGTTTCAAGCTAAGGGGAAGGCATATTGCAGTGGAGCAAAAGATTGGGTTTTCTCCAGTCACCTGCCCAACTGCATGTGGGCGCTGCAAGGATATAATCAGATCTGCCTGGGAAGGAGCAGCGAATTGACTCCAGGCTGAATGAGCTACCACAAACTACAGTTAGATGAGCAAATGTTTCCCTCCAGATCCAGAGATGCTCCTGTGAATCTGAAATCACTGTATTTTCCCAAACATGTGATCTGGAATTTGGATCAGCTCTGCAGCTCTTGTTTGGTTTCTTCAGCTGGCTGTGTTGTCTACCCCGGGCTGTGATGTGGCTACTCTCTGTAAATGGGACCCCCTCCTGCCCCTGACACTGATCTCTGCTGCTCTTTCCCCACTGCATGCAGCTGCAGAGAGAGAATACCAGCAACGCCTTTCACTCAAACACCCTCACAGAATATTGCAGTAGGAGTGTCCCCAGGCACTGAAACACTCAGCATCACAGTGCTGCAAAGCTCTATTTTCACGCACAGTGGCACTGCATCAGCTCTGTGTGTGTGCGTGCGCGCATGAGTGTGTCGTTGTGGTCTGTTCCAGTTCCCTGCATGTGACTTGGATAAGACAGTCTGGACAAGATGTGGTTTGAACATAAAGCTGGTAGCGAATGTCAAGCTGCATAACTCCAGGATCTATTTACCTTTATGAGCACAAGAACCATATTTAACTATGCGGGGCCAAATTCAGAGGTGACTCTAATGAAGTCCAGAGGTTGTCCAAGTGGGTGTAATTTACCCTGCTGTCAGGGCCATTGTGGGGATGTGCACCTTTCAGGCTCTTGTTCTGTAATGCAGAGGCTCTTGCTCTGTCAATAGAGAGGCCCCTGTTCTGTCATGCCACAGCTCCTGTTTTGTAATGCAGAGCCACTGGATAAAGCTGACCTCTTTCAAGCGCCTATTCTCTGAAGATTCCTGAACACGACAGCCCTAGCATGTGCCTTATATAGATCTGCCCCTCACTTATTCCTGAGTAAATGGATGCGACTGAGTCTAAAGGAGCCTGAATTACTGGCATCGCCGAGCCTCAGCTCCTGTGAATGGGGCTAACTTGGGGGTGACCAAATGGAGGATTGCAGCAGCAATGCCCAGGAAGACACGCCTGATTGACTGTCATTAAATGTAGCTGCCTTCCTCTTCCATGTGGAAGGTGTGGCCCAGGACTCTCCTATCAAGACAGAGCATTGCATGCAGGGATCTGTAGTGTCTGAGAGCCCAACACCCGTAGTGAAGGTGTGGATGGGCAGGGACTGCATTGCAGAGCTCCATGGTTTGCATCCGAGCAGCAGGCTCTACTCCTGCCAGAGCTGGGCTGGCACAGCCCATGGGTTGGGCAGAGACAGGGTTGGCTAAAGAGAAGAGGACTTGTTTGCCTCCAGCAAGGATATATCCCTTCCTCATTCCCTTGGCAGCTCAGCGGGAGGCAGGGTGGGTGTATGCTTCCCAAGAGCAGGATGGGGCTGTTTACCAGGGGCATCTGTTATCTGTATGCACAGCTCACTGGCAGGCACACTGGATGTCAGCTTGTCATTATCTTGGCCTGCGATCGGAATGTAAACATGGCATGGATCGGAAGTGCCTCATCAGGGCGACAAAGTGTGTTTTGTGCTATTTTGGGAGTCTTACTGCGATCAGAGGAGGGCACGGGAGCAAAGGCCTGGCACCCCTCATCCCTGCACTGGGGCAGCACCAGCCTTGTAAGTAGCATCTATCAGAGCTGATGTGTTTGTTTCAAATGAAGATGGGCCTGAGACGCAGAATTTGAATCCGGAACCAGATCCGCCTCCCCCAAAGTCTGGGTGTGCTGGGATGAGGGATTTGGTTCCAGTGCTCATCTCTAGTGTTGAAGGATAAGTAACCCTCTGGCTGTGCACATTGATTCTGAGTGGGTCTTACTGGCAATGAGACAGAGAAGATGATAGAGACAAATTTTCCAAAATTCAATTTTTTAACTTTTATTTTTTTGCCAACTATAGAGTTGGTTGAAATTTTTGAAATTTCTTCAAAAACCCTTCAACTTTCAATTGAGAAAAAAAAAGAGAGAAAAGGTCACGATGAAATGTGATGTCATTTTAATGATTCCCCCCACCACCACATAGTTCAATCATCTCTACAGAAATCTGTGGATCCAAACTCTCTTAAACTTTGGGGAAATTTGTTTTGGGCTCTAAAGCTAAATTCTACGGCTGGGCCTCATTTCTGCAATGGACCGAGCACCACTGAACTTTAGGGAGGGTCTGAACTCTACAAATTGGGCTCATCTCTATCATCCAATAGACAATAGTTTGCTAGAGGGATGGATGGGATGCTTAGCGGATTAGCAACTGGCTATAGCACGTCACGCCTCCAGGTCGTTGGTTTCCATCTAGCCCCAGGTCAGTAGGAACTAAAAATAACAAGGGTTATTTGCTAGCAAATGTGAAATGAATAGAATATATCCGCTCACCTGGTAGAAGACAGATGCTTGCATCATAGCAAAGCACAAATCTGATAGTGGTGAGTGAATGAGCTGTTGAGGCTTAAGCAACAGGTGATCTCCTAGATGTGCAAAGCTTCGCACTCTTGCTGCACCTTGTCTGTGCATAAAAAGAGGCATGGGTCTCTGTGGCTAGCATGCCCCAGGGGGGAAAGCTGTAGCAGCTTAAATCAGACAACCCTTTGGTGCTTCTGTCAGCAAGTAGGGAGCAGAGATAAAGACAAGCCACACCATTTGGATCCTGATTCCAGACACAACTGAGGGGAAGGCCGGGAGAGTTATTTATTATCTGAATTGCAATGTTGCTCACAGGGTGCCCAGCCCTTTTCAGACAGACATTGGAGCAGGGCCCAATTCTCTGCTGCTCTAAAAGTACAGTTTGCCATATGCCAGGCTAATCTACCCCAGCCCTAAGGCTTAGGGTGACCAGTCAGCAAATGTGAAAAATCGGGACGGGGGTGGGGGGTAATAGGAGCCTATATAAGAAAAAACCCCAAAATCGGGACTGTCCCTATAAAATCGGGACATCTGGTCACTCTACTAAGGCTGCTGTGACTTACCCCAGGGACGGAGCTGGACCTAGCCGGCTTGAAAACAGGAGAAGCACAAAAACAATGTAAAGGCATCTTTGCTCATCTCCTCCCACCCTGAGTATAGCTCCGCCAGCACAGAGCATTGAGCCCACCATCCCGGCTTGAGGGAATGATCTAAAATCAATCAACAAATGAGCAGAGCGAAGGGTCAGCGGGATGCAGATTCCGTTTGCCGGTGTTCAGGGCTGGGGCTTGGGTCCAGGCCCAGATCTGCACAGCAGAGCTGGAGGGGCAGAGCTGGGAGTCCAGTGCCCAAAGAGATGGTAACTATGGAGGGACCAATGCTCCTCCTGCGTCACTGAAAGGAAATGAAGAAGAATGAGCCCTTGTTTGGGGCTCCCCCAGCCCCATCAGTGTCTCTCCCGCTGTTTACGAACCAGGGGAAGTTTATACTCTCCTCGGTTTATTTTCTTCCTGTCTCTGGCGAGCTCCCCTTTAATTAGGAGCCTGGTTAGTATTGGTGGAAGTGCTGCTGATAATAACACATTAACGAACAGGAACTTTTCCCTGCTGCCAATCACTGTCCGCTTCTCACGTGAGGGACCAGAAATGCTCTCCCCTGAGGGGGAGGGCAGCTTGTCACGCGAAGCAGCCTGACAGCACGGGCCACCATGGGGAACCATAAACGAGGAGGCAAAAAAATAGCTGGAAGTGCCTGGGTAAGGAAATAGGGGTGAGAGTGGGGCAGAAGTGATGCTGGCACCAAGGCAGGGCTGTGGGAGCCCAGGCCTGGCTCTCTGCGTGGTGGGAGAGGGAACTCATGGGAGCTAAGTCCTGGCATGTTGCTCTGAGGCAGCTGGAGTTCACATGTGCTGGGTCCCCAGGGAAAGATGGTACTTCCAGGAACTGGATCATGGCATATCACAAGGGCCGAGCTGGTTCTCAGAGAGAGCGGGAGCTCGCAGCAGCTGGAGCCCAGCCCTGCTCTCAGGGGATGTTGGAGAGAACATGGGCAGAGTCAGAACAGCAGCTCCCAGGAACTGAGTCCCAGCTGTGTGATCCCAAACTCACAATTTATAACGTCCTGGGACGATGCCACTTCTTGGCCAGGGCTTTGGAACAGAATCAGAGACCCCCCCCCCCCCCCCAAAATGGATCACTCTGGGTTTTGCATTGAGCCCTGTGCATGCTGGGACAGGACGTGGTGGCATTTTAATGAGTTTCGCCCAAGCAGAGTGGAAGTGTTTGGCACCTTCTAACTTTAATAATGTGCATTATTAATCCCAGATGTTCCTGGTAGCTGAGATCACTGGCATAAAACTTTAGTGTCATAGATAAAGCTGGCTAAACAGTTCTAATTTTTATTTTAATGAAAAACAATATAATTGTTTTCACTAAAATTGGCATGAAAAATATTCCATTTTTTCAGCCAGCTTTAATGACAGCTCATAGCCTGCTCCAGGAGGTAGAACTTACATCCCATTTACAAATTATAAGTTGTACAGGTAGAACAGATCTCAGAAATGTTGAGTTTCAGGATCAGTGAGTTCAGAGTTGCTGGAAGATTGTTTAGTTCCCCAAGCTAAAAACATAAGAACGGCCATACTGGGTCAGACCAAAGGTCCCATCTAGATCCTGTCTTCCAACAGTGGCCAATGCCAGGTGCCTCAGAGGGAATGAACAGAACAGGCAATCATCAAGTGATCCATCCCCTGTCGCCCATTCCCAGCTTCTGGCAAACAGAGGCTAGGGACACCATCCCTGCCCATCCTGGCTAATAGCCGTTGATGGACCTATCCTGCATGAACTTATCTAGTTCTTTTTTGAACACTGTTATAGTCTTGGCCTTCACAACACTGAAGTTTTTCGAGGAGAAGAATGATTTTCAAACAAGAATTACTGTATAATCATTTGCTGAGCACAGGCCTCTGTTTATTACAAACAGTGGGTTGTATTTTTAAATTAAATTTCTCTTGGTCAAATTGTTTAAATTAGGGGGAAATGTTTCCTGCACCATGAAAAAGTTTCATGAAGGCCAGAAGTCCAAAATCTCTCAATCATGGACCTTCTGAACAGAAATAGAAATTAAGTGCTTTATACAAAAATTACTTTAGTACAATTGAAGTAATTCAAACCAGTCACTTCTGCAATAATCCATCATCTAAAAAGCAAAGAGTGACATAACTATTATGATCAAAGATGACAGACTATCAGGTGAAATGGTGCTCTTCTCTTTGGGAATATGAATTAAACAAGAAAGGATGTGGCAGTTTATATTAACAATAGCAGCAATAATAATCACCATCATCAGTAAAATCCCTTGCACTTTTTTAGTGCTTTCCACTCAAGGAATTCAATGTGCTTCACAAACACCAGTTCATTTAGCCTGAGGACAGTCCTATGAGCTAGGTAAACATAATTACCCCCATTTTACAGATAAAGAAACTGGGGCTTAGGCAAGGTCGAAGAGAAAGTCTTCTGCCAGGTACAGCACCCAGGTCTCCCAGCAAGCAGGGCAGTAAGGAGCACTGAGGTCATCTGGTGCTTCAAGCAAAATCTGGGAAACAGGAAGACCTTGTTTAAATCACCACTGCTCTGCCAGCTCATGGCAAGACCCTAGATAAGTCTCCTGACCACCTGAGAAAAAGCACCCGCTGCTGTGAGGAAGAAGAGGACACACAAGGACTTCTGGCTGCATACATTTTCTCTGTTTCCCTTGTGCCTCAGTCAAACCCAGCAGCAAAGCTGAGCTAGCAGCAGGCAGTGGGAAAGCAGGGCTTGAAGAAGGTGGGTCCCCAGGGAAAGTAACTGTTTTACTGTACTCCCTCATCTGTCTGCATCCAGCTGTTGTCACTTGTCTTAGACTTAGATTGTAAGCTCCTTGGGGCAGGGACCGTCTTTTTGTTCTGTTTATGCAGCGCCTAGCACAACGGGGGGCTGGTCCATGAGTGGAGCTCCTAGTCACTACCATAATACTAATAAGTGAACACGTCACCAGTGAATTCAAGTGGTGTTGACCAAGTGCATAACAGTGTGAGCCACTCGCTTTCCCCTGGAGCAGGGGTTCTCAAACTGGGGGTCGGGACCCCTTGGGGTTGCGAGGTTATTACATGGGGGGTTGCGAGTAGTCAACTTCCACCCCAAACCCCGCTTTGCATCCAGCATTTATAATGGTGTTAAATATATTAAAATATATAAATTATATATTTAATTTATAAGGGGGGTCGCATTCAGAGACTTGCTGTGTGAAAGGGGTCACCAGTAAAAAAGTTTGAGAGCCACTGCCCTAGAGCACCAGAGCCTCTGCTGGAGGCTGGATACCAGAGTAGGTGGGACTAGAGACCTGGTCTAGCCTTTCCTTGTCAAAGGGTACATACACACTGCAGTGTAGACATACCCACACTGAATAGCGATGGGATCTGAGCTCCACACCTGGATACTTTGCTCCCTTGACAGCTGCAAGAGAAGCAATGCACTGTCTGCCTTCCAACAGGTGTGGAGACAGATCCTGTACCTGCTGAACATTCACACCGAGTTCACTGGCCGCAGGAGCAGGCTCTGCGGGTTCCCTACTCTGGAAATCATAGTGCCGGATTTCCCCTTCTGTGGAGAAACGAGTGACCGTCCTAAGACCTGTCCTCCAGGGTGAGTATGCTTAGACCAGGAGGGTGTTCTCTGTCCTTTGATCCGTCCATACCTCTGAAAACAGGTCTCAGCTGTCACCTGTCCTTAGGGGAGTTGGGGCACAGAGAAAAGCAGAGACTGTTTTGAAATTTTGGGTTGAATAGCTACAAGTGGGAGTCTGCGAGCCACTTGAATGAAGAGAAACCCACCTCTCTGTGCTCCAGCGACCCAATTCCGCCACTGCTTCCTTTGCAAGTTTTTTCATCTCACCCACCACCAGGAAGGGTCTCTCATGTTGCATGCGAGGCGTTTCTCACGACACTCGGATAGATACATCTCGGGGGACGTGTCTCTTGTTTCTAATGTTGCTGGGCCATATAGATTCTGGCATAGTATTGACGGGAGCTCAAGCTAAGGCAAGGAAAGAAAAACACTGTCACACACACACACACACATATACACATGCACATTTCATTCAGTGTTTTCCCTGTCTCTTTCAGACACTTCACAGCTATTTACACTGGTGTCATCCAGTCCTGGCCCTGTGTGAACATTCCGCCTCAGGCAGTTCTGCTCCGGTCTGCCCAAGCACAGAACAGAAATCAATGTCTCCACGTGGCAGCATTTCCCAGGTCCCACTAAAACCAATCCCATGTGCCAAAGCCAATTGCATCTCTACTAACAAACCGCCTTGTCTGCCTTTATCTCAGTGCAAGCTTTTATCTTGGGATGTCACTCATGGGCTCATTCTGGCATTTGCTTAGGGCCATGAACCCTGTTTTTACATCCCTGTGAACACTGTGTCACTTATTCAATGTTACATATCATTTTCAGATGCCAAAAACCTAGCAAAGTATGTCACCGACTGTGAGGTGGGGGCGGAAAAACCAGTTTGGGTAGAGAAAGAACTGGCCTGGACCTTTTCCTATCATTCAAACTCAACTTTCTGGCCATACAAAAATCTTTGGCTAAAAATCCTCCCCTTCCCCCCATTAAATTTTATTTCCTTGAGCCTCAGCGCTTCCTGGTTCAGCAAGGGACAGAGGCAAAAATGCCAAAATACCTCTATAAAAACAGATCTAATCTAATCTACCTTTCTCCCATAAAGAACTATTTATCTAGTCTATTTCCCATGGGTCCATCACCACAGTAGCTGGGTGTGGTATTCACAGCCAGACAGAAAATAGGGGTGGGTGAAGGAGATACCTTAAATAATCCCTTATGGAATGTCCAATGGAATTTAATAGGGATGAAATCTATAGAGTTCTATACAGAGAATTCTGAGCAGGTGCCCCTGAGAACCGCTGTGAATTAAACAAACTCCTGGGCTGCTCTAATTTATACCAGGTGCTGCACTGGCCTGGACCTGTCCTAGACTAAACCCTTTCCCTACTCCACACCTCTGGCCTTCTGTATCATGTCGCCAAGAAGTACAGCACAGAATAAGACCCAATACATTTCTGATAGCCGCATATGATCCACCTTTGAGGTAGGTGCTCAGAGACCAGCCTGATGGGTGCAGCATAGGAAGATAGAGGGATTAGACATGGATCGCATCTACACATGCAGTAGACAATGTCCCAGCCACATCACCAGGAGAGCAATGGATAATAGCAAAGAATAATAAGAGATCTTCCAAATTCTCTTCTTCACATGAGCTGAGCTGTGCCTAGGCAGAGGAAGAGCTAGGCAGGCCCGTGCCTTTGAACGTCAGGATGGTTGTGCCAGTGATTCATGTCCTGCTTCCCCCCCTACACACACCCCGGCCTTGTTACTATACACAGTTTAGCAGCTCTGCCTTCTAGGAAAAGGAAAGGGAAAGAAGAATCCAAACCAACCCTCTTCCTGTTGATTTATCCATGGACTTGCTGCCACTGGAGTCCCAGGGTCAAAGCAGAGGGTAACCTGGACTTTGGCCATCCCTTTGCTCAATCTAGAGGGGAAGGGTGCTAGGTCCTGTTTTTCCCTAAGGCAACCCCAGCAGCAGTCTCTGGGTTTGTAACAGTCTCGCCACTGGGCTGCAATATACACTCAGAGCTAAGCCCCACTGGAGACATGGGAGTGGTTTATGGCTGCTTTGTGCATCCCTGATATCAGCAGATCAACCACTACTAAGGAGCCTTCCTTTCCAAGTGCTAATGAAATGGCCATCAGTTCAGCGGAACTAGCCTGATTTGCAGCCACTGAGGGTATGTCTACACTACGAAATTCGGTTGAATTTATAGAAGCCGGTTTTATAGAAATCGGTTTTATACAGTCGATTGTGTGTGTCCCCACATAAAATGCTCTAAGTGCATTAAGTCGGCGGGCCGGGTCCACAGTACCGAGGCTAGCATCGACTTCCGGAGCGTTGCACTGTGGGTAGCTATCCCACAGTTCCCGCAGTCTCTGCCGCCCATTGGAATTCTGGGTTGAGATCCCAATGCCTGATGAGGCAAAAACAGTGTCACGGGGGATTCTGGGTACATGTCGTCAGGCCTCCCCCCCCCGTGAGAGCAATGGCAGACAATCGTTTTGCGCCTTTTTTCCTGGGTTACCTGTGCAGACAACATACCACGGCAAGCATGGAGCCCG
>NW_020664404.1:12704802-12742272 GCF_002925995.2 Terrapene triunguis
TTGGTCATTGTTATTCTTCATCCTCATCAACCATCGGAGGGGGGCATGGTCGGTGACTAGCGTGAACGGCGCGCCAAGGAGGTAGTATCGTAGGGCGTCACAGGCCCATTTTATGGCGAGTGCCTCTTTCTCGACCACGGCGTAGTTCTTTTCACGGGGGAACAATTTTCGGCTCAGGTATAGAACCGGGTGGTCTTCTCCATCAATTTCGTGGGATAGGATGGCCCCCAGCCCTACCTCTGAGGCAACCATCTGCAGGATGAACCCCCGGTGGAAGTCTGGGCTGTATAGGACCAGCTCCTGGCAAAGACACGTCTGGAGGGTCCGGAAGGCGTTTTCACAGTCTGGGGATCACTGCACCTGCCGGGGGCTGTCCTTTGTCAACAGTCCGGTTAAGGGAGCTGCGATGGATGCAAACTGGGGGATGAATCATCGATAGTACCCGACGAGTCCCAGGAACTGTCGGACTTGGCGTTTTGTGGTGGGGGTCGGGCAGGCTGCCAGGGCTTGTACTTTCCCGACGAGGGGCTTCACTCGTCCTCCCCCTATAGTGTACCCCAAGTATGTGGTCTCCTGCCATCCGATCCGGCACTTCTTCGGGTTGGCTGTCAGTCCCGCCTGCCGCAAGGCTCTCAGGACCGCCGCCACCCGTTCCAGGTGGTCTTCCCAGTGCCGGCTATATATCACGACGTCATCCAGGTAGGCTGCCGCATAGTCTTGATGGGGCCGTAGAAGGCGATCCATTAGCCGCTGGAACGTCGCCGGGGCCCCGTGGAGACCAAAAGGCATCCGGGTGAACTGGTACAGTCCCGTAGGAGTGGCGAACGCGGTCTTTTCCTTAGAGGGGTCATCGAGCGGGATCTGCCAATACCCCTTACTGAGGTCGAGGGTGGTGATGAACCGGGCCTCGCCCAGGCGGCCCAGCAACTCGTCCACATGGGGCATCGGATAGGCGTCAAACCATGAGATGGCATTCACCCGTCGGAAATCTATACAAAAGCGTCGGGTGCCGTCCGGCTTGGGTACCAGGACCACCGGGCTACGCCACTCACTCTGAGATGGCTCGATGACCCCCAAGGCCAGCATGGCCTGTACTTCTTCCTCCACCTTGTGGCGCATCCGGTACGGCAGTGGTCTGGTCGTTTCTCGGATTACCTTCCCTGGCTCCGTCTGGACCGAGTGATAGACCAGGCGTTGTTCGGTAGGTCCGGCAACTCCTCTGGGTAGGGCCGTGAAGGTTCCTGGGAAAGCCTGCAGGAGACACTTGGCCTGCTTGCGCTGCTCCTCTGTAAGAGTGTCGCCGAGCCGGGGGGTCCTCGGTCTGGCGTGCGTGGGGGCCGAGCTCAGGCTCTGGCGGGTAAGGATTAATCAGCAGGCCCTCCTGCTCCCGCCACGGTTTCAACAAGTTTACATGGTACCGCTGCGTCTTCTTGCGCCGGTTGGGCTGGTGCATCTCGTAGGTGACGGACCCCACCTTCCGAGCTACCTCGTAGGGCCCCTGCCAACGGGCCAGTAGCTTTGACTCGCTCGAGGGCAGGAGGAGCAGGACCCGATCACCGGGTTCAAAGTCACGCACCTGCGCCTCCCGGTTATAAGTCCATTCCTGCCTGTCCTGGGCGGCCTTTAAGTTTTCACGGGCCAGGGCCCCAGCCTGAGCAAAGTACTCCTGCAGCTGGAGGACATATTGCAGGAGGCCCTGGGTTGGAGAGGGGGACTGCTCCCAGGTTTCCCGCATTAAGTCCAACAGGCCCCGTGGATGGCGCCCATACAACAGTTCAAACGGGGAGAACTTGGTGGAGGACTGGGGTACCTCACGGATGGCTAACAGCAGGGGAGGGAGCAACTGGTCCCACCGGCGTAGCTCCTCCGGGAGGAACTTCCGCAACATTTCTTTGAGGGTCCGGTTAAATCGTTCCACCAGCCCGTCTGTCTGCGGGTGGTAGACGGAGGTCCGTAACTGTTTGACCCCCAGGAGCTTGCAGACCTGCTGCAACAGGCGGGAGGTGAAATTCGTGCCTTGATCCGTTAGGATTTCTCGGGGCAAACCCACCCGAGCGAAGACCTTCACCAGTTCTCTGGCGATGGTCCGGGCAGTGGTGCTCCGCAACGGAATGGCCTCTGGGAAGCGGGTGGCGTAGTCCATGATGACCAGGACATACTGGAACCCCGACGCACTTTTGGGGAGGGGGCCCACCAGGTCCATGGCCACCCATTCGAATGGTGTTTCCATTATAGGCATGGGGACCGGGGTGCCCTGGGTACACGTTGCGGAGCGGCTACCTGGCACTCCGGGCAGGAGCTACAATAGTTCCTTACCTCCTGGTGAACACCGGGCCAGAAGAACCGCATTAGAATCCGGGCAAGGGTCTTCTCCTGGCCCAGATGTCCCGCAGCCGGGATGTCGTGTGCCAGCTTCATCACAGCACGCCGGTGACACCGCGGTACCAGCAGCTGCGTTTGGGGCTCCTTTGTACGGGAGTCACGGTCCACCTGGTAAAGACGGTCCCAGCGTAGTTCGAAGTGGGGCCACTGGGTCGCGTGTTGGGGGTCGACGACGGTCCCATCGACTGCCGCTAGTTGTTCATAGGCCCCGCTAAGGGTAGGGTCCGCTCTCTGGTCACGGCAGAAATCGGTTTGGAGGAGGGGCTCAACCTCGGGCCCAGGGGTGGGGAGTGATCCCTTGGCCCTGTGAGAAGGGCCTGGGGGGAGAAACTCCCCCAAAAGAGCCATGGAGATGGAGCGACTCCCTGACTATCTTTAGGTGCCCAAATAACTTTTCCAGTCCATAGTGACCAAATCTTGCAGTTTCACCAGGGCAGTCCTAGTTTTCCATATGGTGTCCCAGGCTTTTCTCTCAAACCATCTGACATGACCCAGTTTTTAATGTCATCAGCCCACACATTTGTTGTAAAATTTTCTAAAATGCCAAAGTGAGTTAGGCTCATTTTCAGAAAGACGCTTAGAAACTTATTTAGAGTTTATTGCTTGATTAGAATTTGCTCTGTATTTACCAGGGGTGGAAAGTGCAGTGGAACAAGTAAGTGTGAGGAACAGTGTTTAGGATGAAGGTGCAGGAGAGACCCTCTCAGAGCTGTTCTTTTGCTCCAACTGATTAACTAGACTTGTTCAGTGTTACATGACAAACTCATTCATACACAGTTACTAGGAGGTAGAAGCTATTGTTTGTTTGTGCATGTTCTCTATTGCTCATAATCTCATTTCCCAGGTCCATGCCCCTGAGATGTGATAGCAGGTGCTATCTTTCTAGTTGTTTTCCTGCATGCTGATCACTGTTTTGCCCTGGCTCATAGTGTTCCTTGTGTGACCTGCCAGGGTCAGAAATGTATGTTGTTTCTCAGCTCCACAAAGACTGCATGAACATAATGTCTAACCTCAGCCTGCTGTCAGAGAATAAAGCAGAGAATAAATTTGTAATTGCCTGCGTTCTTGACACATTCCCTGACACTACATGTACTGACTTCACAAACCCCGGTTTCAATTCAGGTATTCTGTTCTGTGTCTCTTTAAAACAACAACCCCACAAGTGCAGAGAAGACAAGTGATCCAGCAACCCTTTATCCTTGGAAACCCAGAGTGCTACACTAAGAGAGATGGGAACATATTCAGTCAGCTGCACCCAAGCTGCTATTGGTAGAGATGAGTAGGCAAAACTATTCTTCCCCCTTGCCGGGGCAAGTTCATGGTTAAGTATCTGCCAATAACTCCCTGACTATCTAACCCACCAGTGCTTTCATGGGGTGCCTTCCCTATCACCACCTCCTTGCTGCAGGGATGGTCCTTGGAAGGGTGGGTTTGGGGTGAGCATTTCTCATGCTGTAATGATGAATGCTCCAGATGTTCTACAGTGTTAACAACGGGATTTGTGCCCCATGAGGGCCTAAAGGCCCCACTCAAGGATCAGGGCCCCTTGGTGTAGGGGATGTACAATAAGAGTCCCTGTCCCATTGAGTTGAGGGCTAGAGTTTCAATCTAGCTCAGGACATTGGGCCATAGGTGTCACAATGGGAGCTGCTGGGTGCTAAGTCTGAACAGGAGTTTGACGCCATGGCCCCTAACACATATTACTGCCGCTGTCCTGTTTTCAGCCCTAGATCTCTGAGGACATGACAACACTGTCCCTTTTTTGTTATCCCCATTTCCAGAGGGATAGTCTAAGGCACAGAGAGGCTAAAGGTGTCTCTACAGTTGAAAAAATTAATCTGAATTAACCAACAGTGGATTAGTTAAACTGTGTTAACCCCATGTGGATGTTCTTGTTCAGAATTAAAGTGTCCTTAATTTGGTTCAGTTAATTTGTTTTAATTCTGAATAAGAGGGTCCACACAGGTTTAAGAGGTGGAAATGAGGTTTAACTAATCTGCTTTTAAAAGTTAATTTGGATTAACTTTCCTGAGTGTCCTTGGCAGCTCAGAATGAAACCTTGCTCTGCTGCTTATCTGTCCCCTGCCCTATTCAGTGGGCCCTGGCACCTAGCTCCCCCTCGTTTTCTCTTAGAACAGCTGGCCAATCACATTGCAATCTTTCTCATCTCTCCATCTAAGTATTTCTACAGCTCCTATCACTGTGGTACCTAAGCACTGGAGTCCCCCACTTTCTCCTCCCCCCTGCTGGGAATTATTTTAAATCACAGTAGGAAACACAGGTTTCATGTCTCCCACAATCTCTGCTCTGGCCAAGTAATGGCAAAAGTAGTGAACTATTTAGGTGATTCTCTGTTACACTGGGGTAGTGTAAAAGGGCCTTAAACTGTCTGCAAACCGTACGTCAGTCATATTGGACAGCTCCATCTTCAAAGCCACAGGACCTGCTGTTCTCTACAGCTAACTGAGAAGTGCAGCATCAGAAGGGAGGAAGAGACAACATGTCAGAGCCCTGCGACCTATTCTGTACTGTGACATATCTAATTACCAGGGCTCTTCACTGTTATTGTTGCAACACATCTCCTAAGCAGATGCGAGGCTCCCGCTGTCGGCAGTGACTGCATTTCAGTGGAAGGGGCAGACTGCGCAGATGCTCAGTGCCTTGCCATTGTACTCTTTACCCGCAATCAGAGTTTCACTGTGCTCTGGAAGTCATGGACCCAGGCACGTGCCCTCTTGACCATTAATTTAGTGGCTGTCAGGGAAATTCCTGCATCCAAAGGGTTGACTATTTTGGAATTTTGTTTAAGACATGCAGACACAGCCTGACCACTGCCAGATAGCGGGGGGCACTAGCGGTGTACCACCGCTCCCAGGGGAATGTGCCTTGCCCGGCTACCTGAGCAAACCTGATAGAGTGATCAGAAGAAGCCCACATTATTACACGTAGGGAACCTGCTTGGGAGGCTGCAGGATGCAGCGCCCTAGGGAGACATACTCCTACCAGATCTGTGCATTTATTAGTCCAAAGTGGATATGCCTGAATAATGTGCACGTGCTTATTCCCCCCAGACACCTTTAAATGAGTCAATGTAATTGGGCCTGGCTTGTTCAGACCACGCTGTATGAATGTATGCTTGTTCTTTAGATCTTATTGGCCAAATTCTGCCCTGGGGTAAGCAGTTCCAATCACTGATGTAAATGGCATCAAGTCCTCTTATACCAGTGGTGAATTGAGCTTTGCCGTATATATTCCGCACTAGCTCTATCCCCCGACAGCAGCTTCCTTTGTTTGAGTTAGCAGTGGGAGGGAGGCTGCCAAAGAATACATCACCGTTTCCAAGGCCGTTCCCCTGGATGTTTTTCTAAAAGATCGGCTCTAGGAATTATTTTGGGGAAGTTCAATGCCGGGGTTATGCTGGAGGTCATGATCACACTGGTCCCTTCTGGCCTTGGAATCTATGAACCTATTCTTGTTTATAGTTCGTTTTTTGGAAGCCTGAAACTGGCCTGTTTTTCTTATCCATGTTTTCCTCTCTGTCAATGCAGGGCTGCCAGTGGGCTGGTTGGTTGCTGCAGGGCGGGCGGTGCATTATTGTAGGGTTGCTGTGAAGAGTGTTTTGACTCGGGTACAAGAGGGCCAGGCTAAAGCCACACCTGGGAAATGGGGTAGATCTCAGCGTGCACTTGGGAGAGTTGCAAATCCCACATAACGGCAGAGGACTTGCCGCTGTGCTGTGAGGTTCATGGACAGAATCTATTCCCAAGTCTAGGGGCAGGCTCAGAGCTCCAGTGCAGGCCCTCTGGGCCCACCCATGGCTTCAGTTTATGGGCTGAGAGGCACCTATTGCTTCTCACCATGCCCTGTGCAGAAACCCCACATCTTCACCCGAGGCGCCCCCCCCCCCCCCCCCACTGTACCAGCCCGCTCAGAGCCAGACTAGAGCCAGGCCTCCTAGGGCTTAGGAGATGTAGAAGCCTCCCAGTGCAGCGGCTCTGCCCATGCACTCCTGGGGGGACCCCATTGAGCTGAGATACTAAGGGGATGGGAACATGGATAGAGCTTTGCAGCATCTCTGCCAACTGGCAAATTCCACAACACCAATGAGAAGTGTCTTTGCTTCTCTCGCAGTCGGTAGCTGCCAATGGAGGACACAACATTCTCATTCCCTTGCATCCACGAGTTTACCATCTTGAACAAAAGCCCGGGGGCTGCTCAGAAATGACTGCTGCGTGATACATATTCAGCACTGCGATGAGCACAGCATATCAAGCCATGCTGGGCAGAGAGGAGCAGGCCTAGAGCAAAGACATTGCCTATCGGAGTTATTAGAATTGCAGCAGATTTACCTATGAATGACAAGCCTGTAACCGTGTTCTCTCTCTCAAGGAGCACGTTTTCACAGGCTCGCTCATCTACCAGACTGCCTGCTGCTCTGTTTGCGCAAATGACGTACGACTGGAGGGTGATAAATACACAGTAAAGGATTCAGGGAACGCCCTCTTGTTTATCTACATAACTCCCAAATCAGTGCGAGGGCCTTTCACGTCATTCTCGCTCTTTCTCCTAGACTTCCTCTTGCATCTGTTTGCTCTGGGCTTTACTCTTGCTTCCCTCCATTACAGTCAAGCCCTGCTCACACCGTTTTTGCTAGCAGGATCTTCCACATCCAGGGGGACGGGGAAGTTTCCCTGATGCCTCTGGCACCCCATTTTTCAAAGGAAAATTCCCCCTCCATACAAGGTGGGAGATCCTGCAGGATCTGGCTTGTAGGGTTTGCTCTTGAACTAAGTTTGTGAGTTGAAAACAGAAAAAGCTCTAGCAGGAAGCTTGAGCAGCATGATGTGAATGAGACTGTGAGGGCTCAGATCTCAGGGGAGTAGACCCCTCAGCCACAGGGAGGGCTTCTCACTTGCATAAATATTTGCTAGCTTGGGACATGCCAGCTATGAAATTCTTTAATCCATCATAAAATGGAGTAATTGGGTGTGATTAACTGCACACAACACAGCTGTTACTGGCATGTTTACACGGCAGGGTGCACGGGCAGAGCACAGACAGCGGAGCTGCTTGCTTTGTCTGGAATTAGTGGCAGGACCGATCAATCCATGTAGAAGCGGGTGAATCCAACATGCTGGAAACACCATGGGAGCTTTCAGTGCTATTTTGCCAAGCCATCTGGAGTCTCTGCATTCACTCCTCCAACGTGTTTGCTACCAAATGAATTTCTTAAGCTCTTGGTGCTTGAACTGGGGGACAGGAGAGTGCTGGCTGACAAGGCTGGCAGAGCCATATTCCCTGCTGGAGGAGCTTGTCAAGCGGCCCTGAGTATCCCTGAAATTAGCTCCTAGAACTGTGGATTTAACATTTGTGGCTTGGCTGCACTAGAGTTTTACCTCCATTTTCTCCAAACCTTTCCCTAGGGGAAGCCACAAACATTTGGGCACTGTCCACACAAGCCTTTACAAGCATGCTGCTAACTACCTCGAGTGAAACGTCAGTCAGCTGGCTGGAGGTAAACGTACCCCTTGGGAGATTCATTATCGACATGCCAGCTATGAAATTCTTTAATCCGTCATAAAATGGAGTAATTGGACTGCACCCAGCACAGCTGTTCCTGGCATGTTTACACGGTGCACAGGCAGCAGAGCATTTGCACAGATGCATCCTGGTTGCAGAGAGGGGGCAAAGCACTGCCAGGTCAGAATGGCAGCACTTCACACCCACTGCACACTTGCTTTGCACGCAGGCAAAGGGCTACAGGAGGGGCGGAACAGTGGAAAATCTGGCCCGTATGTCGTTCGTTGGCCAGAGCATAGGTCTGGTTCTCCGCTCTCGCATCCCAAGGTTAATGAGGAGTAACTCCACTGAAGGAGCTAGCCTGGTGCAAGATCAGAATCAGGCCCCAAGGTTTTAATTTCTCATTGACCAACTTCACTACTTAGTCACTGACTAGTGAATAAGACGCAAAGCAGGGAGTGGTCAGGATACGGGTCCTAGCGTGCCTGCTGTCCGAGTGCTACACTGATGTTGACACATTCCCAGCTTTCTGCTTGCATTGATTCACTCTGCGTTCTGCATCTACCTTGCAGTGAAAACGATTTGCTGCTTTTTTTCCCCCCAGGTGACCCCAGGTTTGTAGCAAGTGTGATGTCCTCTGCCTCCGCTTTACCCCTACAGGACTGAGCAGTGAGGCGCTTCCACGCTTTGTTGGGGGCACGTTCGGCTCAGCCTTCAAAAACAACGACCCCCTTCAAAGTGGCTCGCAGCCACACAATTCCCCACTTGGCCTAGCCTGCTGCTGCCAAGATTTCCTTTGTTTGCTTTCTGCAATTATCTGTTGCCCTAATTGAATGGCTGTTCGTAATTACAGGAGCTGGTGATAGCCTCTGTGGCAGTGCTGGGATTCCAGGTGTCTCTGAGCTGTGTGGAGATGGAAATTCCAGCTGATTGTCTGATTTCCTCCCCCCGCACCCATACCTGATACCTGCATTTCAGTTACTCAGTGAGGATTCATGCTTCAATATGATGGGTAAGACACCCCCATTTCAACAATATTCTTTCTTCACTGGAATGGAATCCACGGGCACAGCATGAGAGGAAGGATGCTGTGTTAACATACTGGATGGGGTTCGCAAGGTGCTCAGTTAGCCACCTGGCTCTGCCACAGACTAACTGTCTGACCTTGGGCAATTCACTTCACCTCTCTGTGCCTCAGCTCCCCATCTTTATCATGTGGGGGGGGGGGTACAGTGCTTCCTCTCTGCCTTGTCTATTTAGGCTGGGATTTTGAAAGGAGCTAGGCTCCGTTACGTTCCTTTGACAATCCCACTGTGAGATTGTAAATTCTTCAGCGCAGGGGCTGGAGTTTGCATTGGTTTGGCTACTTCAGTAGCTAAAAAACCCATTGCAGGGCTGGAGCTCCAGGTCCAGCACCAGTGCAAGTTGACCCCCACCAATGTACCTGCACGCTGCATACCCCTTAGGGCCGGTCTGCACTGGGAATGCACATCGCTGTAGTGACATGTCTCTCCGGGGTGTGAAAAATCTCTGAGACCACCAATAAAGGGCTCTGCAGGATGGGGATGGGTTAGGTGCAGAGGTGCTGGCTCACTAGTGGGTGCCTGGGTGGGGGCACTGCCACGCTGTGGCTTCCACAGTAGCGGTAATGGGGACGTCACCTGCTCCTGTTACACTTGTAGCAGCTGGGACAGGGGAATGCAATTCCTTTGTTGCTGTGATGCAGACAAACAAGACTGCAGCCATCCCTCCTCCTCCCAGTCATTACGTTTTTATGGCAGAGAAGAGACCGTTTTAAATATTAACGAGCTTGGCACAAATGTCTCACTTCCCGCTGCCAACAAAAACATCTCTCTGCCTGATGCTTGTCAGGATGGGCTCGGGAGATCTCCCCACAGCTCTCCTTTCAGAAGCAACTTCGCCCTTCTCATTCGATCCTATCCCATCCCATCCTTTGAGTAGCATCTCCTGGGGTCCCCTCCCCCTCTCTGATTGCTCCTTTAATGACTCATTGTCTTAAGAGCCTATTGTCATTATCCCCACTCTGTCTTCCTTTGTTCTCAGCAAGGATTAGGTTCAAGTGCGATTTCACCTGTCAGAGCATCTATCGCTCAATAAACTCAAGTCCCTTGGGCTCTGGACAACTCACTCATTAGTTGTCAAAATATATGTATTTAAGAGCTGAGTTGTCAAAAGTTTTCGCCATGCCATTGCCGACACCCACACAAAGTACATGCAGTTATACAGGTCGGGATTTTGCACAGCTCCATACCTGCGTCCTTCGTTATCGTTTATAGCTAGGTAATACTTAGTCACCTCAACCATGTTGGGGCCCCATTGTGCTTGGCGCTGTACAAACAAAGGAAATGTCACTCCGTGCCCCAAAAAGCTAGCAATCAAAGGTTCTGACCCTGCCAAGATGTACGTGTGCCGAATTTTAACCTCATCGATAGTCCAATGAAGGTGGCTCCTGCACTACTCCTGTGCTTGAAGTTAAGCCCATGCATAAATCTTTGCAGGTTGCAGCATTAAAAACCAGGCAGATGGAACAAACAAGTGGATGAGGAGGAGGGAGGACAGGGTAACGAAAATAAGCAAATGCTTAAACAGAGACTAGCTGTGTGAGCAATATCTATCCACTCGCCACATGTCTGGCCAGATGTGCAGTCTCCCCAGGCAAATATCCAATTGCACATGCAGGCGCTTTAATGGACTGCGTAATTTTTCCCTTGATGAATGATTGATTTGGGTTTTGGTAGTTGCAAAGCTTCGTTTTCATTCCTCCTGCCTAGACTCCGATTCTCAGGCATAGGTGCTGGTGGAAACAGTAAAAAAGCCTGAGCAGAGAACATCCATGCAAGGAGCTCAGGGTCTGCACTTACTCCTGTCAAAGTCAGTGGGAGTTTGTCATTATTCTGTGGAGCTAGAAGGGACTCCTAGTTATCTCCATTCTTTCAGCAGATATGGATGGCAGCTAATTAATTGAGCAGTAACTGCATTAAAGTCAGTGCTAGAAAATCAATTCAAAAATTGCTTAACAAGCCTGTGTCTTTAGGGAGTCCATCCACTGCCATCTGAGACCCGGACTTTCCACTCTGTGTTTGTAAATGACCTTAATTGAGTCTTTTAGTTACTAAGTGGCTTAGCTGGTCTGAAGCTGAGACTCCCCTGGCTGCGGAGAAGTGGCTGCTCTTTGTACTTGTACACAGGGCCGGCTCTAGGCACCAGCAAAACAAGCTGGTGCTTGGGGTGGCACATTTTTAGGGGCGGCATGGCCGGCGCCAGAATGCCGCCCCTAAAAATGTGCCCCGGCCACCCTAGCTCACCTCCGCTGCCGCTCGCGCGCCGCTACTCGCCCTCCCTCCCAGGTTTGAGAGCCTGGGAGGGAGGGGGAGACTCCGAGTGGCCGCGGCGCGGGCGCTGCTTCTCCCCCTCCCTCCCTCCCTCCTAGGCTTGAGAGCCTGGGGGGAGGAGGCAGGGCTGGGGATTTGGGGAAGGGGCGGAATTGAGGCAGGGCCAGGGGTGGGGTAATTTAAAAACTGGGAGGGGGGCAAAATTGTTTTTGCTTTGGGCGGCAAAAATCCTAGAGCCGGCCCTGCTTGTACATCTTGTGTTAATACCTCACTCAGGGTGGCTTCAGCAAGGATAAGAAGGGCATGAGACGGCTTCATGGCAGAGGATGATCCAGCAGGGGGAGTTCAGATTTGGGAGTGGGGAGCGGTGGCTAGAGGTTGTACCACAGGAAATAAAATTCAGAAGCATAGAATGGGCCAGAGTCATCCCTGGTTATAAATTAGGCCTAATACACCTCTACCCCGATATAACGCTGTCCTCGGGAGCCAAAAAATCTTACCGCGTTATAGGTGAAACCGCGTTATATATCGAACTTGCTTTGATCCACCGGAGTGCACAGCCCCGCTCCCCTGGAGCGCTGCTTTACCGCGTTATATCCGAATTCGTGTTATATCGGGTCATGTTATATCGGGGTGGAGGTGTATATGTTTAGCGTCTGATCCAGATACCTGGGTAGTTGCTTGACAGGGACTAGAGGAAGGCTGCGAGTATGTTCCATGTTAAAGGTGCTTTTCTATTGCTTTGATTTACCGCATGACTGAGCTAAGTAGTGAACCATATGTGATTATTAACACTGCGCGGGCTGCCTGAGCTAACAGGCTACCGTGCGTGAGTGCCTAATGCTGCTGAGTGGTCGTCAGGATGTTACTCTACGTTTTATTAATTGTTAGACTTTCTCACGGCATTGGTGTGGACATTTTTATGTTTAAATCCAAATAAGTAAATAAACTGGGCTTGATGACGAAATGCACGGGACTAGATAATCAAGCCAGCTTAGAATGGCAGATCTGCCATGTAGACACTCACATCCGATCTGTTCAGCTGCCTTTGTTACTGTGCACGGCACAGTGGTCTGATCACAGCTCCGAGAGCCAGGAACTCCTGAGTTGTGTGACTCTGAGAAGGGCAATTTCCTTCTGTGCCGCTGTTGCTGAGGGATTTGATTTGCCAGTGTTTACACAGTTCTTTGAAAATGCAGCGCTATAGATGTGGTTGTTATGTTGCTGTTTCTGACCTCTTAATCGTTCATGCATTTTTAAGTGCAGTGGGTTGTTTTTTTCTATCACCTGATTGAAGGGAAGGCAGGAGCCTCTCAGAAGGTCACAGGCACAAGTAGCTGCACTCTCTTTATTGAGGTGAGTGCTTCTGCATGTATTTTTATTCGTGACCTATCCACTAATGGACAGAGAAATTATTGTCTTGTATCTGAAGCAACCAAATATCTCTAGTCTCTTCCTTTCAACCCGCACCCACGGGCTACGGCCATATACCAAAGATAACAATGACGTTCATACCTACTTCATATTTAGTGCTTTTCATCCATAGTTCTCAAAGGGTGCGTCTGCACAGCAAGCAGAAACCTGCGGCAGCGAATCCCGAAGATTGGGGTCCACAGATTCAGGCTTACGGGGCTCATGCAACGGCACTAAAAATAGTGTGTGTCGACATTCAGGCTGGAGCTTGGGGTCTGACACCTACAGACTGGGGCTGCTTTTAGCACCACAGAGCTAGCCCTGTGAGCCTGAGTTTGTAGACCTGGGCTCTGTGACTCGCTGCGGCAGGTTTTGGCTTGGTACCCAAAGGGCCCGAGAGAGGAAGTAGGCTGCCAACTCTCCTTACTCCAGAGGACTTAGACTCCAGAAAGGACTGCTAACGGCTGCCTGTCTTAGAGAAGAAATAGGGCTTAGCTGTGATGGATATAAAGGGGGTTCTTTACATAGTCTGCTGGGCACAGATCCTGTGGTTCCCACTGGCCCCTGATCGATCCAACCTAGTGCTACCCAGTGTCACCACACAGTGTCTTCCTGGCCTGGACTCGGCAGTCATGGAAAGGGCTGTTGATGACACTGCAGTGGCTCCAGTCACATCTGCCAGTGACCTCTCTCCAGGTCATGCGTTTCTCTGGGCACAGAGGGTGCCTCGTAACACAGGAACAAGGGAGCATCCACTGACAGGAAAACACAGCAAAGTCAAAACTGACAAAAGGAAGTGCTTTTTTTACTTGATGCATAATTAGACTGTGGAACTCAATACCACAGGAAGCGGCTGAGGAAAAGAACTTAGCAAAACTTGAAGAGGGACTGGATATTTATATGTATAACTAGAATAGCCAGAGTTAATGTTATAATTATCATAGTTGATTTTTGGAGGAGCTATAAAGGCTCCTAATTCAGGGTTTCCGCTAATCTCTAACTATTAGGGATTAGGTTGAGACCTGTATGGGGGCAGATTACACCACATCTGCCTGTGGCAGAGTTCTCACACCTTCCTCTAAAGCTGCCCGCTGTCACTGACAGGATATGGGACTATATGGACCTGGAACCTGATCTGGTCTGGCAGGGCCTGTGTTCCATTGAAGTCTTCGCTCAGGCAACACAGTGCAAGGGAAGAGGAAGTGGGTTGACATTGGGTCAAGAAGGAGGAGTGAACAGGTGAAGTGGTGGGAGCCAGGGAAGGGGGGAACCTTGAGTTCAGGCAGGAGTGGGAGACTGTCGGGCAGGACAGCAGGAGTGCTGGGAAGCACGGAGTTTGCAGTCCACACTGCACCCGGTTATTCTAAGGGAGTAACGTGTTTCTTTTTTACAATAAAGGCCACAAGGCTCCAGCCAACTTGTCCATCGCCACACGTCACCCTCTCGGTAGTAGCTCGTCGTATGGCTGTGAGGGACCCTGAGATGATACAGGCAGGGCCGATTGCAAAGGCCCCTTTGTGTCGCCACCATCTGCACAACTGAGTGCAGCCTGGAGAACATTCAGCTGGTTTGTTTCACTTCCCAGAGCTGAGGTTTTCCCCCTCCCCTGCGCCAAGAAACACACGAGAGTTTACCCTGCTCCTGAGATGTGGTTCTTAAAATAAAATGAATTGCTGTTTCAAAAACAGGCTGGCACGACTGGAATGCAAATGAACAGGCCACACCGCCTGATTGAAACGTACCGACAAAACAACTCCTTCACGTGTCAGGAACACAGCCCATTGTCAGAGGAAAATGTGAATTAACGAGTCATTGCAATAATCCCAGGAGGCCAGGCAGCCATACGAGTGACATGTCCAACTCATCTCAATTCAGACAGAACCGCTCCGCCCTCCATTTCCAGGTGCATCCTTTGCAGCCTCCTGCCATGTCCTTGTCCAGCATGCGCGTGAGCCCAGCACAAACACCAGCTCCTAGCCCCAGGCACATCTGGAGTGGACCTGCAATGAGGCTCTGACACAGGTGGGATTGGGAACGTGGTGCTGTGACTGTGTGTAGGGGCTGAAGGACCCTACCAAGGAAGGCTGGCCTTGTGGTTAAAGCACTGGATTGGGACTCAGCTGATCTAGCTTCAGTTCCTGGCTCAGACACTGGCTTCCTGTGTGACTCTGGGTAAGTCTCTTTGGGTACAATTTTCAAAAGCCTCTAAGTGACTTTGGAGCCCGAGTCCCCTTTTCATAAGTGACTTGGGCCCCTGGAGCCTGAGCCTAACTGAATGGCAAGGTCTCCTAAGTCACCTAGGAATTGGGAGAATGTTGCCCATTGTGTTTCTGTGCCTCAGTTCTGCAAAGCAGGGATCCTGCCTTGCTGTTTAGGTTGTCGGTGCTTCGTGTCAGGGGCTGTCTCCTATTACATGTGTGTACGGCACTACCAGAGTGGGGCCGGGGCCTCTAGATGCTGCGTCGCATAATAGCTCATTGACACACGCACCCCAGAGACTCCCTCAGAACCTGCTGCAGCTGTGCATGCGGCCTGGGGTCTCAACGGCATACGCGGGCACACTGCATGGTGCACCCTGTAGAAGGAGCTGGGCCTGAATCCTTGGCGTTTGGGCTGTAAGGCAACACTGGCAGATTTCTCAACCTCCCTTTACGTGTCCCTTGGTTTTTGAGCCATTGATCGTGATCCTGTCCCTGTGCATCAGATACATGATTGAAGCCAGTAGAAGCTACCGGTGCTCAGCACCTGTGAATATCAGGCTCTAAGAGTCTCTGAGCAAGGATTTTTCACTAATAGTAGTGATACCTAGGCTAGGGCTACACTACCACTTATGTCGGTGTAACTTACGTCACTGAGGGGGTGTGAATAAGCCACCCCCGGGAGAGACATAAGTTACACCAACCTAAGCGTCAGTGTGGACAGCGCTATGTTGGCGGGAGAGCGTCTCCTAGCACCAGAGCTACCGCTGCTCCTTGGTGGATTAGTAAAGTCAACAGGAGAGCTCCCTCCTGTTGGCTTAGCGCGGTTACCCAGAGAGCTCATAGCTGCATTGGTGCAGGTGCACCACGGTAAACTCTCCAGTGTAGCCATCGCCTTCATGCTTCCGAAGCAACTCCCACCTAGGAGTCTCCAAGCATGTTCTTCATTAAACCTCACAGTGCCCCAGGGAGCTAGAAAAGCATCATTGCACCCATTTCTCAGATGGGGAAACAGAGAAAGGGGCAGGGATTTGCCCAATGCCTTCCTTGAACTGGTCAAGCCCAAGGGAGTTGTTGGAATTCATTATCTGTGTCACTCAACATGATACCACGGCTCCTGTGTGAGGTGTTGGGCTCTGCTGAAATGCACATAATAATAGTCAGAAAGCCAAAGTTTCTGTATTTCCCTTGACAAGCTACAGATCACGACATGTTGTGACTGCTGCTCAGCCAGACCTAGCAAGCACTCAAGCTGTATCATGATATATGTCACGTTTCCTGTTCTTAATGGATTGTCACAAGAGGAAGGCATGTGGTGCAGTGGCAGCTGGCAAGATGTGCCGGCTATTCCTTCCTCTCCATCTGTACAGAGAACAGCGCTACAGCTGAGCCACTCCCCTTGCTGAAGGAGCCCAGCCGTCCCAATGCACACTGCTAAGTGCTTCTCGACTCCCCATTCCACTTGTTCTGTCAGGCCCTCCATATGTGTACGCCTGCTTTCATCTTCTAAGTGGGGAAATGCAGTTTGCTTGCATCTGATATGGCTGTGATCAAAGTCATTCAATGGTGATTTATGCCTTTGAACCTTCAGACAGATGCAGACTGCCAATGGGCAGAAGTCTGATAAATCGTGGGATGAAGAGGCAGCTACGACAAATGCCCTGGTGCGCGGGATGGGTTTGCTGGATTGGTCTTGTATAAACACGCCACTAGAACTCTCCAACCCTGAGCTGCATTAAGGTCTGAGTCTGCTGCCCTTATGTTCCCTGGTACCCTCCTCTGCCACACCCCCCCCCCAAATCATTGGGGCTCCAGTGAAATCCAGGGGAGGGCTTGAATACCAGATACTACTCTATGGGAAGGCAGCAGGAATAGACACATAGGGCTGCATTATGGCATTTCAGATAGGACGGGAGTGTCACATTTCTAAGTTGCTGGCTACTCTCATTTGCAAGCCCAGATGTGCTGGGATATCAGTCATTGGGCAAACCAGTTCAAAATGACAGGCCCCACTCCTAGCCAAGTGCAGCCAAGGTTCCAGTCTGAGCCTGGCCAGAGCATATGCAAAATACCAGTCACTAACCGGGAAATGGTATGTGCTAAAATCCTAGAAAAGTGGAGCAAGGAACACAGGGCTGCTCGTGCTCTCCCTCACACCTACAGCTGCTAGTTTTCATTTGGAACAGGTTTTGGAGGGAAAATGGCTTTTTTATCAAAAAGTAAAATTCTAGGGGAAATACCCCTTTCCAACTAAATTTTCCAGGTCCTGGTCAGGATTGGTTTCAGTTAAAGGGGAGAGGGGTTGGGTTTTCAATGAAACCTGAAAATTTTTGAAGCAAAACTTTGACAAAACCTTTTTTTCACATGACCAAAAACTTCTAACACCAATGTCGATCCATCAGCGCCAGTGGGGTTACTCCTGATTTGCACCAGCATAGGGCCTATTCTGTGCAATATCCATCTGAAGTATCATTTCCCTCCTGCTGCGTCCCTCTGACCCATCTCCCTGAACTCAGTGAGAGACTGAGACAAAAAAAGGAACTGCTCAAACTACCTCCACTAGCACCTCTCTGCCTGGCATTGGCCACACTGATAACCCCCCTTCACTCCTTCCCGCAACGGCAGCAGAATTCTGCACTGCCCCAAACAGCCAGAGGTTCATTAGTATGCTTGGCTTCCCACCTCAAAGTCGTGATAGCTGCCGACCCTGAGCCTTTCCCAGCGAATCACATCCCTTCAGATGCTGTTTGCACCCTGGCAATGGGTTTGGGAGTGAAGCTCGAATGGCAGATTCCATTAAGACAATAGTTGTCAAACACGTAAAGTGAAAGTGAGAGCCATCAAGTGCTGCTGGAAACCCATGATCTGTCTACACTGCCTTGTAAACTTGGGCTCATGCTCAGCTTTGAGTCCAACCCCTCCCCCCACGTCCACACACATAAGAACGGCCACACTGGGTCAGACCAAAGGTCCATCTAGTCCAGTATCCTGTCTTCTGACAGTGGTGCCAGGTGCCCCAGGGGGAATGAACAGAACAGATCATCATCAAGTGATCCATCCCCTGTCGCTCATTCCCAGATCTTCTGGTGCACAAATCTTTCTGACTTGGCCCTTAGGTCTTAGGGGGTGGGTTCAAGCCTAAGTCCCGCTGGGATTCAGGGCCAAGCCCTGTCATTTTGCAGTGTGGATGCAGCTCAAGCCTGGGTTTGTAGGTGACTTGAGTTGGGTCTGTGTGTAGTATTGTCACTCCAGCCTAGTCCAGCACTTGTAAACCCGGGTTCACAATGCAGGGAGGAGGCACAAGTGCAGTCTTGGAAAGACCAAGTCTGCAGCTGTGGGTCCCACAGACCCTAGTGTACAGTGCAGTGTAGCTGCACTCTGAGCAGTCTCCAGAGAGTCCTCGGAATCGGCCAGTCCAGTAAACAGCCATGTTCTCATTCCCTGCTGCTCTGATCTGAGACAGAGCTGGTGTGAGGTGGATAACTCAGTGAGGACTTCAGTACGCCACGTGGCCTATTCACGATCCAGCGACTGTTCCAGTACTACACAGTCCATAAGGGGAGCCCTGCGTTGACTAGAAAGGAGGCTGAGTGGACTTCCCATCTCAAATTTCTATGATACTAAGTTATAAACAAAGATGTTCAATTAATTCTTTTCCTGAAGTTGTTTTAATGGTAACTCTTCCTTGCGTAGTCTAGTCATGAGTTCTAATCATGCCTCTCTGTGCCATTCAGTATATTACTTGGCCACTCTGTGCCTCAGTTTCCCCAGAACACTACCTCCCTAGGGCATTGTGCAGATTACTGAGTTAATGTCTATGGGTAGTGCTTTGAAAATGGAAATGTCTATAAACATGTTCGGTGTTATTGGTCTTCGTTGTTCTGCTATGTCAGGTGAGCTCTGAGGGAGGAGAAATCAGCACATAGTACTTAACGGAGGAAGGATTGTCCAGTGGCTTAGGTATAGAACAGAATTTAGGAGATCTGGGTTAAATTCCCTGCTCTGCCACTGACTCACTGTGTGACCTCAGGCAAGTCACTTCACCTCTCTGTGATTCAATTCTCCCTCTGTAAAATGGGCAGGATATATCTCTTCACCCACCCGCCTCTGTCTTGCTAATTCAGACCCATGAGCTCTTGGGGGCAGAGATGGTCTCTCACTATGCATATGTACAGGCCCCAGCACAGAGGGGCCCCAATCTCAGCTGGGATTCCTACATGCTACTATAATATTATTGCCCCTTGAACTCACGCTGGACCAACAGACACTCCAGCAAGCTGGTTCTGAGTTATGCTAATAAGCGTAGTTACATTCACTTTAAGGCCCCTTTCCCCTGCCAGAGCAGTGTGAAGGGGCCTTTGTGTGAATGAGAATCAGCCCCAATCTGTCTCCAAACACATAACTCACCAGCAGTAATTGGGGAGTCTCTGGGAATAAGGAGCAGAACCATTCCCTGGGAGCTGGAGGGAGTTGGGTTTGGATCATCCATGGGGTTGTTCTCCAAATCCCGCTGACAAAGGGCAGCATTTCCATTCACTGGGAAGAAGGTGGAAGGAAACCTCCCAGGGAACAAACCCTTCTTGGCATATGAGAGCACTGGGGGTGTGTGTGTTGTCATACTAATTGAATAACTCTCTGATGCGATGTGCTGGCAACAACGCAGAAAAACAACAGTTTTTGCCACTGTAGACAAAGTGATTTCAGAGGTGTTAATTAATGCGTTTCTAAAAGCCCCCTGCGGATGAGTCGACAAAGCAAGCAATACATCCAGCACTAATTGCCTGAGCGCGGAAGCCTTCATATTGGATTGATCTCTGATTTATGTAGGAACCACCCTCTCTGCACAATTGAGTGTTTTGTTCCTTCCTCTGTCTGCCAAAAGAGCTAGTTATACATGCAGGTGATGGATTCAGTTGAGAACAGGACCTTTGGCTTTTCTTCCAGGAGACTGGACAAATGAGGATTAAGCTTCAAGTTTAATTTACTGGATTGCAGATGAAAAACAAATTCACAACATTCTCCCTGAATCAATAATCTGTCAGTCATGTTTGGTATGATGGAGCAGCCAGGGGAGTCCCTGTAACAGAAACAGATGGCCTCAAGGCTTTCACAAAATACACCTGATTCTGACCATTTCGTTAGCAACAGCCGTGGAGAGGGTTTTCCTGGGCTCCCCTTCCCTGACTCCTCTGAGTGGGGAAAGCGAATCCAACCTGATGTCTTATGGTGTGATCATGTGGTTCAGGACACATTGATTTCAAGGCCGCTCTTTGGTGCAGGATTCATTTTCTCTTGGAAAAGGAGGATGCTGCAAAGATGGGAATGGGGTGGGCTGGTGTTCTGGAAAGCTCCCATTAGCCTGTGAAATGGGTCACCACTCACGTTGGAGCAAAATGCAATGGTCCCTTTTGGCCTGTAACACACAAGGGCAGGAATTTCTGTTGGCATCCAGGATCTAGTTTTCTGCATTTAAATATTGGGATTCCCTGCTAGATTAACTTAGTGCTGGGGCACCGCACTAGTTTGGCAGCTCATTTTAGACCAGGGGTCGGCAACCTTTCAGAAGTGGTGTGCCGAGTCTTCATTTATTCACTCTGATTTAAGGTTTTGCGTGCCAGTAATACATTTTAACGTTTTTAGAAGGTGTCTCTCTATAAATCTATATTATATAACTAAACTATTGTTGTATGTAAAGTAATAAGGTTTTTAAAATGTTTAAGAAGCTTCATTTAAAATTCAATTAAAATGCAGAGCCCCCCGGACCGGTGGCCAGGACCTGGGCAGTGTGAGTGCCACTGAAAATCAGCTCGCGTGCCGCCTTTGGCACGCGTGCCATAGGTTGCCTACCCCTGTTTTAGACTGTCCTCTTTATGTTCAGTTCTTTCTACCTCTGCCTCCAATCCCCTTTGTTCTTTGGAGTCCTTCTCATTTCTCATTGCCGCAAATCCCAGAAATCCAGAGAAATGGCACAGAACCCATTAAAACACTGTGGTGAATTTCCCTATGTATCGCAGGAGCAAGACACGGGCGTGAGGAAAAGTCACTGATTCACAGTGCCCATGATTTTCCAGCAATGTGATTATGAATAGACATGAGCTGATTTAGCATGGGCTTTGTAACCAACAGGAAATGGTTAGGCTATTGTGTGTACAATTTGCATAAGCTAATCTACATTCAAAGAATGGGTACAGATGGATCAAAGAGCATAATAGACTCATGTTCTAGCAGACCTGTGTGGCTGACTGCCTGCTCAGGATGTGTTGCCAGTGAAATCTCCAAGGGCCAATCACTGGAACAGGCACACTGTGTATTGCACATCACAAGCTCTGCTGAGGGGCAATGCCCTTGGGGGACATGCAGTTCTGCATTGTCCCCAAGCAGCCCCTGGCAGCTGGGGAGAAGATGGGGTAAGCTCTCTTCTCCGACACAGCAATGTGCATCTGGAGTAACTGCCCTGAGAGAAATGGTATTACTCTAAATTTACACAAGTGTAAATGAACAGAATTTGGCCGACGGTCTTTGGTGATGTCTGCTATTCCATTGTTTCAGTAGTTCATCGTGTCCACAGGAGGAATTTTTGCTGAGCAAAATGCCAAACAGTAACAAAGGCCTAGTCCGTACTAGATGAGTGCACTGGTTGAACTAAATCCATCAGAAAATTGATCCATTATACTGGGGAAAATTCCTAATCCAGACGCGCTAAACCAGTTGAACCCTTGCCAAGCTCACTGTAACGTACTGACTCAGCTGAACCTGTTTAAATAAAGATTAAACCGTCTTAAGTGTATCTATATTAAGGGTTTGTACTAGTTGAATTAGATTATTTTTTAATCTATTTAGTTAAACCAGTGCATATTTCTAGTCTAGACAAGGTCAAGGAGCAGGAATGGTGAAAAGCATCAGGAACCTGCCTACTCCCATGCTTGAAGATAAGCATCTGCTTAAGTGCTTTGCTGGATTGGAGCCTAGATGGGTTTTCTTTTTTAATCCTTTCAGTTTTAAAGTGATCTTAGTAACAAAAGTGTGGAGTGTTTATTGTGGCACTCTCCCTGGATACAGCTGCGATTTCTTGTGTTACACTGCAGAGCTGCTGGAATGGTTTTTGTGTACTGAAGTACTGACCTTGGAACCTTGCAAGAGCATCCAGAGAGAGACTTCGGCTGCCCTATCAGCTTTGGGATTCTCTTCCGCACATATAACAGATGGGGCGGCCCAACAGCAGTAGGAGCTTGACAGGCAGCAGTTTGCTAACACAAGAAGACAAATACTCATCGAATTTTTTTTTAAATGCAAAACTGAATCCTGACCTGTGAAATACATTTTTCCACCCCCAAAAGAACCACATTCTGATTGCAAGCCAAGGAAACTCTGCATGGCGTTGTAGCTTTAAGACAGACATTTTATATGACAGCTAGCCTCAACTATACACTGAAAGCGATTGACAGATATTTGTGCATCGATAGGAATATTGAACAGCAGCTCCATGCGATTCATTTTGCATTTACAAAACAGAATATGAATAGCTAGGTACCAGGCCTGAGGGGAAAATACTCCTCACTGCACACGCATCACCGTAACAAATAAAAGTGACGTTTGCAAATGGAAAGAGACAGCATTCCCATCTCGCCAGCAGTCTCACTCATCCCATGCTTTGCAGACTTTGTTCAAAGGGGTGATTTTATCAATATCCTGCAGGTGAAGTCCCTGTTTCTGGGCCTGTCCATTCTGCACGGGGCAGGGGACTTTGGCATGCAGATTCTTGAGGCAGACGGAGTCGGAGGATTCCCTGTCCGTGAAGATCTTGTTGCGAGTGCTGAAGCCACTGGTGCTGCCCGTCACCTTCTCCGAATAGGCCTCATGATGCCCTATCTCCTCCGAGCAAACTTGGAACTTGAAGGCTGCCTGGAAGCCCCGCTTGAAGTTCTCATTGAAGTAGCCATAGATGATGGGATTGACGCTGCTGTTGGAGAAGGCCAGCCAGTGCGCGAAGGGGAAGATGTAGCCCGTCAGCAGGTCGATCTGGTCGTCATCCAGCTTGGTGTAGTCTGTGAACAGCATCAGGGTCCACAGGGGCAGCCAGGAAAGCATGAAGAGCAGGGCCACCAGAATGAGCATCTTGATTACCTTGACCTTCCTCCTGGAGACAGCAGCACTGCAGCACTCCTGGTTCTCCACCCTGTGCTTGCTCACCGGGCCCGATGACCTGTAGAGTTTGACGCCAATCCTACCGTACATGACCATGATGAGGGTCAATGGGGCCACGTAGATGTGGGCAAAAAGGACAGTGGTGTAGACCTTGCGCATCTCGCTGTTGGGCCAGGCCTCGTAGCAGGAATACAAGGGGTAAGCCAGGCTCTGGTTGTCATTGTACACCATGTAGTGATCCTCAATCTGCACCACCGTGAGCATGACAGCAGAAGGGCACATGATGGTGATGGCCAGGACCCAGATGACCACGATGGTGTTCAGGGCCTTGAGCAGACTGAGCTTCGATTTAAAGGGATAAATGATGCAGCGGAACCTGATGCAAAACCAACACACGGATAGGTGAGTTCTACTGAGAGAAACTTTCACAGAGCAAGACCCAAAAGCAATCTAAGCACAAAGTAGTACCAGGTTCTCCTGGGACATGGTGCATGATTACCTTGGGCCAGGAAGACTGGTAGTTAACTCCCAGATCATGTCTCTTTGGGCCCATGTCCACAGAGGTGGAAAGGGGCAGAGGTCCCCAGTATCTAATCCAACCACTTGCTGGGTTTTTCAAAAGCTCTTAGTATTGGCCTAATTCTGCTTCCATTGAAGTCATGGTAAAACTTCCATTGAAAGAGAGAAGGGGTGAAATTGTGGATTGGTGCTAAAATGCCAAGATTGACTTCAACAGAGCCAGAATTTCACGGCTTGTGTCTTTACACTGTACCCCCATTCTGCAGTGGAGGTACTGGTTATTGATTCCATAGCACCAAGGAGCCCCAGTCCTGGACGAGGCCCCTGCTGTGCTAGGCGCTGTACAAACACAGAACAAAGGGAATCCTTTCTGCTCTGAAGAGCTGATGATCTAAGTGTAAGACAAGCACAGCAGGTGGGGACAGGCAAGGGGGGAGCACAAGGAAACACTGAGACCGTGCTGGTTAGGAGGATAGGCAGTGGTCTCGGGACACCAGCAACATGACCGTTGTCAGGTGAATGTAGGCTTTGTGGCAAAGGAGATTTGAGAAGGAGGATGAGTCAGGTTTGTGGCTGTGGAGGGGATGCTCGTTACAAGCGTGAGAGGCAGAAGGGGAGAGAGCTTTTAAATGAAAACCTAACCACTTTTTGACAAAAATGGATATTTTTCATGAATTTCTGTTTGATCAAAAAATCCATTTTCCATCATTAAAAAAACAAAACAAAAACACACCACCCCGCCACCTTCCGGCACCATCCCCCTTTCAGAGGAAAACATTCAACCAGCTCTAAAAATACCTTTTTTTCTTAGGACAGAGGGGTTGCCAGATTAGCTCAGACCAGGAGTCCCTCTTGCCCAGTATCTCACCCTGGACAGGGGCCAGTACCAGCTGCCCTCAGAGGAAGGGTCAAAAAAACCTGCAACAGGCATTTATGGAATCACCTGTGCAGAGGACCATTTTCTTCCTAACTCTGATCAGTTAGAGGCTGGCATGTGCCCGGAAGCGGGAAGGTAGAACCAATGGCCCACCCTTCCATTCCAGTCTTATCTGGAGTTTGCAGGTTCACTCATAAAGTCAAACTCCCCCAGTTAACCTGCAGCATAAGATTGCAAAACAAGGAAGCCTGCATTTGATTGAGGTAATTGTCTGCCTTTGCCACATTGTGCTGATGTGAATGGCTGCGAGGAGGCACACGGCTCTGAATGATTAAAATGTACGGGAGTGGAAATAACCTTTTGATTCTGGCTGTTTCTTACTTGAAACAATTTTGGAGTTATTAATTCAGCAGTTCCATAACTGTTCTCCAAGTAATGGGGTTTTTAATTAAACGTAGTTGTCTTGCAAAAATATCAGTCCTTGAAGCCGTTCACGCTCAGCGTAGCGTCACAAATTTCAGACATGAAAAGCCTCGCGTTGGGACTGGATGGCTCAGGGACTGATAAAGGGAAGAGGAGCGGCCCCAGCCACACACAGCTCTGTCCTGCCCCTCATGCTAGCAGGTCCTAGCTGATGGCTGCTCAGGGCCCATTGTGTGGAAGGAGCTTGGGGCTTGCATGTGGGCAGGCATCCACTAGGCAAAAGCCACCAGCAGAACTGGCCTGGACTGGCCACATAGCACCTAAGGGCAGGCCTGCCCTTGGAAGGCTTGGCCAGTCCTGCTCTGCTGATGTGCTATAGCAGCCAAGCGCTCCCAGTGTGGACACAGCTTACACCAGCGCTGCGCTTTAGATGCTACTGTCTAGCTCATGCCTGCCTCCACCCCCACCACCCTGGCTTTTGCCAGCACACCTCTGTTGGCCAAAAATCTCACCCCTGACCAACAGAGCTATGCAAGCAAAAGTTCTGTGGTGTCGACCTGGCCTAAAGGCCAAATGCTTGCAGCGAGCAAGGTTCCCCCTCAGCACCTTGGCAGGGCAGTGTGGGGAAGGTGGCGCGGCTGCACCAGATACTGCCGGCACTGTGGATAAAGAGCCTGCTCCAATCTATCTTTCCCTGTTGATCTTAATGAGAGTCGGAAGGGGGTTCAGAGCCCTGTGCTTTGATTTTCTTTATTTAAAGTCAGGGGGTGGGGGAGCTTCCGTTTATGCTGCTGCAGCTCCACTTTCCCTTGTGCAGCCTCTTCTCACCTGTCCACGGCAATCGCCACCAGCGTGAAAACAGACGAGGACACAGACATGCCCTGAACCAGCCCACTCATCTTGCAGATTCCATTGCTGAAGGGCCAGCCTAGCAGAAAACAATCAGACATGGGTCAGTGTGAGTCTGGGAGAAGCAGAAGCTCGTCAAACCCAAGAGGTGCAGTTTCAACTCAGTTGCTGCACCATGAAACGCCAATGCAGTTTGCTTTGCCCAGGGGAGATCACATGATAAGAGAGATTGGGAGAGGATGCTGTGGCCGAATACAGCACTAATTGCGGGCGGCAGCTGAAAAGAGTCCATGCAGCTTGCACATTAAGCCCCTACCCTGCAGAGAAACTGTTGGGGGTGATTTCATTGTTAGCGGCTCTTCTCTGCCAAAGCAGCAATCGTCTCACTACAGGAACTCAGACAAGTTACAGAGTGGTAGCCGTGTTAGTCTGTATCAGGAAAAAGAACGAGGAGTACTTGTGGCACCTTAGAGACTAACAAATTTATTTGGGCATAAGCTTTCGTGGGCTAAAACCCACTTCATTGGATGCATGCAGTGGAAAATACAGTAGGAAGATATATATATATACACGGAGAACATGAAAAAATGGGTGTTGCCATACCAACTCTAACAAGACTAATCAATTAAGGTGGGCTATTATCAGCAGGAGAAAAAAAACTTTTGTAGTGATAATCACTGTCTTTTGTAGTGATAATAACTAAAGTTTTTTTTCTCCTGCTGATAATAGCCCACCTTAATTATTAGTCTCGTTAAAGTTGGTATGGCAACACCCATTTTTTCATGTTCTCCGTGTATATATATATATCTTCCTACTGTATTTTCCACTGCATGCATCTGATGAGTGGGTTTTAGCCCACGAAAGCTTATGCCCAAATACATTTGTTAGTCTCTAAGGTGCCACAAGGACTCCTCATTCTTTTTTCAGACAAGTTAGCATCTTATATATGTATATGAAATGTCCAACTGTTGGCAGATCTGGGGAGTGATGGGGTGCAGGCCTGGGCAATCATGGGGTGCTGCAGGTCAGGATCGAAGGGCACTGGCAGACTGTGCGAGGGGGGCTGCAGGACAGATATTAAAGGCGTTGTCAGAGCAGTGTGGAAGCCCAGAACTGGAGCAGAAAGCCCTGTGGGTCAGGATTGCTGTGACTTAGCAGGGCTGTGTGGGACTTCTGGACTTGCAGTAGCAGAGAGTTTTCACTGGCAGAGCTGCCAGGGTCAGTGGGCTGGCAGGGGGCACAGCAGGTCTGGACTGGTGTCTCTTGGCAGAGATGTGTGTGGGAAGTTTATACAGAATCTCCTCTCCCTGCACTTGGGCAGCACTGTCAGCCCCTCACTCCAGCAAGCAGAGAATTCACTTACCAGTTAGAGAAAATGAGATGCATTTCTGTGACCCATTTAGTGAGCGTGTCTCAGAGCATCCCAGTATCCTTAACCCTCCAAGGACTTTGGGTGCCAGCAACCATAGAAGCTTCAATGTGTTAGACAAAGTCATTGTTTTTTCCAGGCTCCAAGCCTGAGACCATACAGATGCCAGCTGCCTCCGGCCTGACTCCTCTGGCAAGGGCATTATTCCGAGTTGCTCCTGGGCCAGAGCAGGAAGCGCTTAGCCAGTCACCCCTACCCAGGCCTAGGCAGGAGAACAACCCCGTGTGCTCTAGAGGGGAGGGAGCTGCTGTGCTCAGCAGACACTTAATGAAGCCTGAGGGAACAGTACTGATCCCTGTGGAGAGTCCTGGCCTGGGGACGGGCCCCAGCCGTCACCGGGCCAGCTCAGGAATGCAAGAAGAGACTCTCCTGACTCGTTCTACCATGTGGAGCAGCCCCACAACTTTCCTTAGGGACCAAGGACCTGATCCAGAGGTCGCTGGAGCCAACAGTTGACTTCAGCGGGCTTTGGATCAAGCCTGTAGCACACACAAAATGCCTGCACAATTCCCCTCATCTTGCCAACAGCATGGAGCAGAGCATGCTAAGGTGCTAAGCAGCTGCTGATCCCATGGAAGTCAGTGGGAACTACAGGCCCTCGGCCCCTTTGCAAACAAGGCAGCATTTATTTAGAAGTCTGCCACGAGGCACCCAGGTTTGCAAATGTTGGCTAGCTTTGCAGCACTCGTACAACCCTAAATGATCCCTGTCTCTCTCAGGTGCTTACACCTTTGGATGCTCCCAATGGAGCTTCATTGCCTGTGTTCCTAAGGCTGCTTTAGGTCTTAGTGGTTTCCTTACTCTTAGCATTTATAAGTCAATTTCCTTCTTCAAAGGAATTAATAAGTATTAGCTGACACCTCCCCTCTGAGGCAGGTGCGTATGTAAATGGCCCAGAGCAGTGGAGTTATGTGCCTGAGAACCCAGAGGAAACTGGGATTGAGTCAATCCTGTGCTCAGGGCCTCTCTTCTCATCAACTCTTGTAGGTGGGACACTGCTGGAGGTCTGGCCAGCACAGAGAGCGCTCAGTGTCACCCTCTCTCCTTACCTGTGATTAAATTGTCCACGAGTGTGGTGGGCACACAAAAAATCCCAACCAGCAGGTCGCTGATGGCTAGGTTGAGGATAAAGAGGTTGGTGACTGTTCTCATCCGGCTGTTCTTCAGCACAATGAAGCAAACCAGACTGTTCCCAACCATGCACAAGGCGAAGATAAACAAGTAGGAGATTATATAGATAGCGGCAACAGGCGGGGAGTGCTGGTAGTAGGGCAAATATGTCAAGTTCCTTTTATGGCTCATTAAAGAAGAGATCGTCTTGTTGATTCTGCCTTCTGACTCCATCCCGGGGCCATCCATGGGCTGGCAGGGATTTTGCTCAGCTGTGAAAGACCATAGGAGAATTATGGGAATTTCAGTGTTTTGACAACAGAGAAGTTTCAAGTTGTGACAAGACTCTCAGAAACAATGGGTATCAGAGTGGTGCAGATATAGAGACTGAGATGGGCGTGTGCAGAGATAGTGGAGATGTCCCCGGGGATAGATGCAGAAATGGGTATAGGTGGAGTGGTGAAAGATAGAGAAATGAGAGAAGGAATATTTGTACAAGACAATTTCCCCAGATATGTACAAACCAGCTTGGAATGTGTCAAGTGAAGTAAACAACTTATTAACTCATAGGCAGAACATTAATGGGAGAGGCAAGGCTGAAGGGAAAGTCCACCCACCAGAAAAGTCATCTGCGTAATTGGCATTCCATTATTGCATTTGTGTAATTAGTTTATGTACATAATGAGGGGGAGCACAATGACACCGCGGGAGCGGGCGGCGCAGCTCTGCTGTGTAATTATTTTGCCTTTTAATGAGCAGGTGCCACAATAAGACAGATGCTCAGCTGGTGTGAATTGCCAGAGCTCCACTAAGCCAATGCAGCTCTGACCGTCTACACCAGCTCAGGATCTGCCCTTCTGTTTTCAGACTAATTCCATCCCTTGCGTTTCGAGTGGTTCTCTTCCCTAAAGGAGATTTGCATGCAAATTGGCTCTCAGTGCCTGAGTTATCCACCGATGCGCCTTGCTCAACAAGGGAGAGAGTTAGACTCTCAACAGCACAATATCTTCTGCACAGCAACCAGCAATGAGGCCCCCCTGAGGGGATGGAGCAGCAGGGGCAGTTGACCTCTGAAGGAGCAAAGGGCTTTGGTTTTGGGGTAGCTAATAAGGGCATGCCTCCACTGCAATAGAAGACACGCAGCAGAGCTGAGGCTGGCCTGGGTCAGCTGACCTGGGCTCGGGCTGCAGAGCTATAAAATTGCCGTATGGATGTTCAGGTTCAGGCCACAGATATGGCCTGGCCCATCCTTTCTCCATGGCGTGTCCCACTTTTATTGCCACTGCATGTTAAAGAGCAAAGGACTTATAATAATGGGCATGTAGTGAAGAAAGGAACGCAAGCATCCTGCTCTAGTCCTTCATCAAAAGAGAGAGTGCCTCGCTACTACAGTGAGAGATGATTTACAGAAGAGGTAAGTAGCGAGGGAGAGATTTTTTGTATTGCACATATCAGCCTCAAACAGTGATCAGGGCTCCATTGCGCTAGGCACTGACAGCCCCTGACCCAAAGAGCTTGCAATCTAGATAGATAGATCTGTATGGGGAGGGAGGGAGGCTAGATAGATACCGGAACAAATTATTAAACAATCCATTTGTTCAAACATAGAGGAGAACAGGGTTATAAGAAATAGCCAACAGGGATTTGTCAAGAGTAAATCATGTCAAACCAACCTACTTTCCCTCTTTCACAGGGTAGCCAGCCCAGTGGGTAGGGGGGAAGGGGTAGCTGTGTATCTTGATTTTGACCCAGTTCCACATGACGTTCTCATAAGCAAATCAGGGAAATATGATCTAGATTTAGTTTCTATAAGGTGGGTGCACACCTGGTTGAAAGGAGTAGATGGCTGTCACACTAGGTGGGAGGACTTCTCAAGTGATGTCCCACAGGGGTCTGTCCTGGGTCCGGTGCTATTCAATATTTTCATTAATGACTTAGATGACGGAGTGGAGAGTAGGCTTATAAAATTTGCAGATGACTCCAAGATGGGAGGGATTACAAGCACATTGGAGGAGGATTCGAATTCAAAAAGATTTTGATAAATTGAAGAATGGGTCTAAAATCAATAAGATGAAATTCGGTAACGACAAGTGCAAAGTACTGCACTTAGGAAGGAAAAATCAAATGCGCAGCTACAAAAAGAGGAATAAGGAGCTAGGCAGCAGTACTGCAGAAAACATTTGGAGAGTTAGAGTGCCTCTCGTGCAGAAGGAGTCAATTTGGGGGCTGTATTAACAAGAGTGGTGTCCCATTGTTCCTGTGTGTAAGACACGGGAGGTAATTATCCCAGTGTACTTGGCACTGGTGAGGCCACGCTGGAGGACTCTGTCCAGTTCTGGATACCCCACTTTAGGAAAGATGTGAACAAATTGGACAGAGTCCAGAGGATAGTAACAAAAATGATAAAAGGTTTAGCAAACCTGATCTATGAGGAAAGGTTGAAAGAATTGGGAATGTTGAGTCTAGAGAAGAGAAGGTGGGGTGGGGGCGGGAGGCTGATAACAGTCCCCAAATATATCAGAGGTTGTTATAAAGAGGATGGTGATCAATTGTTCTCCATGTGCACTGAGGGTAGGGCAAGAAGTGATGGGCTTAATCTGCAGCAAGGCAGACTGAGGTTAGATAATAGGAAAAACTTTCTAACTCTCAGGGGAGTTAAGCTCTGGAACAGGATCCCAAGGG
Organism: Terrapene triunguis; assembly: GCF_002925995.2. Taxonomy (NCBI): domain Eukaryota; kingdom Metazoa; phylum Chordata; order Testudines; family Emydidae; genus Terrapene; species Terrapene triunguis. The sequence continues at coordinate 12,735,703 of NW_020664404.1, forward strand.
GGTGGGGGGTGTGTGGAATCCCCATCATTGGAGGCTTGTAAGAACAGCCTGGACAAACAGCTGTCAGAGATGGGATAGGTCCATCTGGTCCTGCCAAGGGCAGAGGGCTGGACTCGATGACCTCGCAAGGTCTCTTCCAGCCCAGTATCTCTGTGCTGGATGGATGGATAGACACCTGCATGCGTTTGGATGAGATTTTCTACAAAGTTTACATCCAGTGAAAATACAAACTGGATTCCTGCCCCCTTACAGGAGATGGGCTACATGGGACATAATAGGCCCTTTTCATCTCTGTCTCTTATTCGCCAGCTGACTTGTCCCTGAGCAAAGCACTGTGTTACAGTGGGAACTCTATGAGCATCCTATTGAGGGGCACTAGAGGGCAGTTCTGGGCTGAGAGAAAGCCCGGAAAGCTTTGGCTGGACAAAGGGCGTGTTCAGGGCTGTCGGGTGCTGTCAGTGCTGAGTGTCGGTTTTAAGCTGTCAGGCTCACTCCAGGGAGATTTCCAGACACTTGCTGTAAGCCCTGTCCAAACTCCCTCCCCCAGCCACCCCTAAAAGCCGAGGGTGGGGTCGCACTTTCAGGCACACCCCCGAGCAAGGGTGAGTGGGGATGCACAAGGAGCCTGGTCCTCAGAGAGGTTGCTCTGTGGCACAGTGACTCCCATCATTCCCCACCTGTGCCTGCCGGGGCGCTGTCAGCGAGAGCCCTTTCCAGGTGTGGCATAGTCCCCGTGCAGCCAGCCAGCTCCCACGGGCCCCATGGGGAACCAGGGCTTCGCCCTCTTGCCCACTCGCTATCCAGTTACTGCCAGGGAAGCATCCCTGCATGCCAGGGCCCCAATCCATGTGACCCTAATGCAGGCCAGGCACAGAGGGTGTGATAGTCCTTACCCCCCCACCCCCGACACACACACACCCTTGTGCAGAAGGCCCCGGCATGATCAAGCCATTGATCTTTAACTTTCTTGGCCATCCTGGTGCTGCCCACGTGCTAAGAATTGTCTGCCCAGCACCTCATCCAAATGGCTGAATTCCTGGCGCAGACCATCCCAGTCTGATCCCCACTGTCTGGCGGTGTGTAATTCTCCCCCACTCTCTGGAGCTACAGTGCTTTCCCCTGGGGAATGCCACACACCCCACTCTGCAGGGCAAAGCCAACCAGGCAGGAGCCTCTTCCCCTTCATGTGACTGGCTCCTCCTTATGCCTTGTTCCAGGGCACTCAGGAGTTCATCTAGGCTGTCCAAGCTGCACCTCTTGTTGAAGTATCTCCCGCGTGCACACATTTCCCTCCTGTTGGGAACAGAACCGCTACCATCGGCACCAAAGAATAAGGTTACAGGTGGCCTGGAGATCAAGACATGCAGACAGTTATCTGTTCTCACTCAACCACCTGGAGAAAAAATGTTCTGCTGAGATAATCCTAATCGATAAACACAGAGCGGTCATTGTCACATCCTTCAGAGCCCTATTCAGCTGTACAAGAATACAAGCAGTTCCCTTGTCTCCTTAGACTCCTTCCACATCTAAGGCTATAGCTCCGCTCACACAGCAAGCGCCAACACTCATGCTTTAATTCTATGCCCAGGCTGAATGATACAGAGCCCTGTCGTTAACCAGTTGCTCCAGTGAACTGATTTGGACCCTGAAGGCAGTAGAAATAGATCATGTTCATCTGATAGAGCTTTCAAAGTTCCCTGCAACATTTGGGGCATGTTTTTGTCTGATCCAAGGAGGGGTTTGTTCTGATTTTGAGAAGTGATCAACAAAGCAGAAAGAGACTCAGTGAAAGAATTTGCACTAATAAATGACCCCTCACTTACCGGGAAACATAAAATACCTACAATATCTATTTCTTCATCATTCTTGATATTGCGAGGGGAGAAGGATTTTGCATCCATTTCAGCCGCCAGGAGAATAGCACCACTTCTCCATAGGGCAGCTCTGCAGAATATCAGGAATTATTTAGTTTCTTACCTGTGTCCTCTAGGAGTTGAGGGAATCCTCCTTTCAGGCTGCCAGAAGAAGTTCCAACTTCCCATTTAAAATCTTATATTTCCAGCACAAGAAGACTGGCCAGTAAAAAAAGAAAAAGAAAGACAGGTCTGATCTCTAAATTATCTAAGCTTAACCCCTCAATCCATGGTGGAAATAAAATGCGAGCCTGTTCTGTGGTGATAGATGGGAGGTGCAGTTGTTTCTAATATGCTTATCTGCCTGAGCTCAGACTGAATGCAGACTCCTAGGTCCCCTTTATTATAAAGACAAGAACAGTGATGTCACTGAAAAGGCTTCAAAATGCAGAGACCAGTTGGAAGGACCTTTTGGTGTGAGTCTCTCTGTCACTCTCTCGCTTCTCCCTCCTCCTCCTTAAAGAACCCATTCCTTCTCACTCTGCACTTGTTCAAATCTTTTGGTCTAAAAACATTTTTTTTAAACGTCCCCTTTAAAGAGGCAAGATGGTTTAAATCGACGCATCGCATGGAATCACAGTGGGTTAGAAAGCTCAATCCTGGCTCAATCATGCTGACACGTTTATTTTGGCATGCATGGAAAGCGTGGGGATGTGATTATTCTTTTGAATAACAACCCCTTGCCTGCCTCTTCGTCCCAGTCTCTCAAAGCACTTTACAGACACTCATTGAACACCGTAGCCCTGTGGGGAGGTAAGTATTATCCCCTAATGTACAGAGGGGGAACTGGGGCACAGAAAAGTGCCTTGCCCAGTAGAAAGCAAAACCCTTGTCTCCCAGCCCTCTGCACTGCATGAATGAGCTCATCAAGCTTATGATTGATGATGGGCCAAACAACTCTATGCAGCTTGTGCAAGGTGCAAGTCCAGTATTTTCACCCCCTGATAAACACAAGTGCCCCTGTTCTTTCCTCCTCTTCCCCCTCCCCTCCACCCCACAGAGCGTTTCAACAGCATTAGCTTTGGATTGAAATCTGCTGTACATTAAAGGTTGTTTGTTTAAATGTTGCATAGCTTCACAGCATCCTTGAGCTTGTCTAGCACACACAGTCACAGCATGTTGTTCACTCTGATTTCGGATGCTAATTGAGCCTGGGAAGGTGCAACTGTATCATTCACACAAATTGGGACGTGCAGCTCGGAAAGTTCCTTCCACCAGGAACGTGCTGAAGAGGAATGCAGGCTCAGTGGAGGCAACTGGGATGGGGAAAAGGCACATTTAAAATGTACACATTCAAAGTCCTCTAGAATATATACCAAGAAAACAAATACACTTAAAGGTTTCCTTTCCTTACTACCTCTGAGTCTCTGCATAGTTTTGCACCCAGCCTTCTGCCCCTTGCAGTGGAGTCATTTATGGACTTAGGTGGAAGTGAAGTAAGGGAGCAGCACTTAGGACAATCATACCAATGAGTGTTATTTAATTAGGTTCCGCCAGCCTTGGCAAGGCATGCTAATGCTTTGGCTGGTCATATGGGCATTTCCCAGGGGAAATTACAGCCAGACCTGTCCTCTTCACCTCAGTATACACTGGAATGAAATTTAGCAAATAAATCTGAGGCAGGTTAGGCACAACACTCATTTTTCTCCTGGCTGTTTTAACAACAGAAGCCTATATACTGAAGTGAAATATCTAGGCTAGAGAGAAGCTATTTGTCTATAAACAAATGCAAGAAGTATAATGAATAAACCGGAAGAACTGGAAGTATTAGTACAATAAGATAAATTATGACTTAACTGGCATCCCAGAGACTTGGTGGGATAAATCTCATGACTATAATATAGATATAGAAGGGTCTGGCTTATTCAGGAAGGACAGGCAGGGAAAAGAGGGAGGCAGTATTGCATTATAGGTCAAGAATATACACACTTGTTCTGAGGTCTAGAAGGGGGTGAGAGGCAGACCAGTTGAAAGTCTCTGGGTAAAGATAAAATGGGGAAACGCAAGGGTGACATCCTGTTAGGGGTCTATTATAGGCCACCAAATTAAGAAGAGGAGGTAGATGAGGCATTTGTAGAACAAATAGCAGAAATAACCAAAATGCAAGACCTGGTAGTAATGGGGGGACTTTAACTACCCAGATATCTGTTGGAAAAGTAAAATAGCACAATACAAAATGTCCCATAAATTCTTGGCCTTTACTGGGGACAACTTCTTGTATCAGAAAGTGAAGGAAATAAGCAGGGGGCAGCCCTTTTAGACCTGATTCTGACCAACAGGGAGGAATTGGTAGTGAATCTGAAGGTGGAAGGCAATTTGGGTGAAAGTGACTGTGAAATGAGAGATTTCATGCTTCTAAGGAAAGAACGGAGTGAGAGCAGCAGAATAAGAACAATGGACTTCAGAAAAGCTGACTTTAACAGACTCAGAGAACTGGCATGCAAGATCCCATGGGAAGAAACTCTAAGGCATAAAGGAGTTCAGGAGAACCAACAGTTTCTCAAGGAGACAATATTAAAGGCACAACTGCAAACCATCCCAATGCAAAGGAAAGACAGTAAGAATAGTCAAAGGCCAATATGGCTCCATCTGGAGCTTTTTAATGACCTGAAAAGGGAATCCTACAAAAAGTATAAACATGCATGAATTGCTAAGGAGGAGCACAAAAAAGATCACAAGCTTGTATGGACACAATCGAAACTGCTAAGGCACAAAATGAGTCATGTATAGGAAGGGACATAAAATGCAGTAAGAAGAGGCTCTTTATACATTAGAAGCGAGAGCAAGACAAGAGCTCCTCTACTTAGCCAGGAAGGGGAGATAATTACTGATGATATGAAGAAGGCTGAGATGGTTAATGCCTATTTTGCTTCAGTCTTCACTAAAAGGGTTAATGGTGACCAGATACTCAACGCAATTAATATTAAAAACAAGGGGGAAGGAATGCAAGCCAAACTAGGGGAAAGAACAGGTTCAAGAATATTTAGATAAGTTAGAAGTATTCAAGTTGGCAGGGCCTGATGAAAGTCATCTGGGGTACTTATGGAACAAAATCAGAACCGTTAGAATCTTCGAGAACTGCTGGAGGACAGCGGAGGTCCCAGGGGACTGGGGGAAGGGAAAAAACAGTACATCTCTTTAAAAAGGGAAACAAAGAGGACCTGGGGAATTGTAGACCAGTCAGCCTAACTTCAGTACCTGGAAAGATACTGAAACAAATAATTAAACAATCAATTTATAAGCACCTAGAGGATAATAGGGATAGCCAGCATGGATTTGTCAAGAGCAAATCACGTCAAATCAACCTTATTTCCTTCTTTGACAGGGTTACTGGCCGAGTGGATGGGGGGAAGCCGTAGATATGAGATACCTTGATTTTAGTAAGGGTTTTGACACAATGCCATATGATATTCTCATAAGCAAACCAGGGGAAAGTGGTCTAGATTAAATTACTATAAAGTGGGTGCACAAGTGGTTGAAAACACATGGTCAAAGAGCAGTTATCAATGGTTTGCTGGCACACTGGAAGTGTCTCTAGTGAGGTCTCACAGGGGTCTGTCCTGGGTCCGGTACTATTCAATATTTTCATTAATGACTTGGCTAATGGAGTAGAGAGTAGGCTTATAAAATTTGCAGATGACACCAAAATGGGAGGGGTTGCAAGCACTTTGGAGGACAGGATTAGAATTCAATGACCTTGGCAAATTAGAGAATTGGTCTGAATGCAAAAAGAGGAAATTCAATAAAGGTAAGTGTGAAGGAGGGAAGGAAGGAAAAATCCAATGCTAAACTACAAAGTGGGAGATACTTGGCTAGGTGGTAGTACTGCTGAAAAGGATCTGAGGGTGAGTTGAAGACAACAATGTGATGCAGTTGCAAATCAGGTTGATATTCTAGGGTTTATTACCAGGAGTCTCATATATAGGACACAAGAGGTAATTGGTGCTGGTGAGGCCTCAGCTGGAGTACTGTGTCCAATTCTGGGCACCACGCTTTAGGAAAGATGTGGACAAATTGGAGAGAGCCCATAGAAGAGCAACAACAATGATATAAGATTTAGAAAACCTGACCTATGAGGAAAGGTTAAAAAACTGAGCATGTTTAGTCTTGAGAAAAGAAAACAGAGGGGACCTGATAATAGTTATTCAAATATTTTCAGGGTTGTTGTTATACAGAGGACGATGATCAATTGTTCTCCATGTCCACTGAAGGTCGGACAAGAAGTAATGGGCTTAATCTGCAGCAAGGGAGACTGAAGTTTGATATTAGGAAAAACTTTCTAACTCTAAGGACAGTTAAGCTCTGGAACAGGCTTTCAAGGGAGGTTGTGGAATCCCTGACACTGGTGAGGTTTAAGAACAGGTTGGACAAACAGCTGTCAGGGATGGTCTGGGTTTACTTGGTCCTGCCTCAGCACAGGGGGGTGGACTTGATGACTTCTCAAGGTCCCTTTCAGCCCGACAGTTCTATGATTCTGTGCTATTCTTATTCAGCTGTGTCCACACCTTTCTTGAATCTTACCAAACCAATTGTCTTAGTAATATCAATCCATAACCGTCTCAGAGCTGACTCTGTATACTTCATTCTGAAAATATACTGACCATCAACATGGTAAAAATAATGGCCTGACTTTCAAAATCGCTCAGCATCCAGCAGC
>NW_020664404.1:12752272-12793452 GCF_002925995.2 Terrapene triunguis
CTGTTAATTAATGTCTCCAATGTGGTTTGAGGTACTTGGGGGAAAGGTACAATAAGCATGCAAATGAAATGACTCTTCTTTTATTATCTTGAAAGGCACCCTAGTCTGTGCACAAACCTAGGCTTGTGAGTGAGAATAACTTCTACAGCTCACACTGACTCGAATGGACCCCCCAGTATTTCAAACCCTGGGCTAAATCATTCTCTTGTCCGTTGCTCCATAAGGCCATGTGAACCCTGTGGCAGAGAAATGACAAGAAACTTCTATTTGCTCCAAGAAAAAGCATTAGTTACCAAGCTGTGTTTCAGTGCAGAGTATAATGGAGCCAGTCTCAACCCACAGTAGCTCAGGAACCACAAAGAACGATCCACTCCAAGATAGCGCAACTGGGGACAAGCACTTACCTGAAGGCACTGAAAGGGCTGAGTTCAGTTTGATTGCTCTGAGTCATGAGACAAATGAATTGGAAGTGTGAGCTGTCCTCGTAGGCCAAAGCGGTGATGGATGGAAAAGGCGGCTCCATCTGATGCTTTAATTTCCTTTTAAGTGTCGTGCTAGTTGCATAATGTTAAAAGCAGAAAATGTTCTTGTGTGCAGTGAAGAGGGACTGTGAAAAATAAATAAATAAGGCCGGGTGGAAAATTCCCAGCACAGCAGCAGTGCTGGTAGATATCCACCACCCATCTCCCTTTCTGAACCCTTTGGTCCCGGTAGCTCAAGAGTTCACTCTCCGCACTAAATGGACAACAGCCGGGCAGCGCTATTGCATGAAACAGAATAATTACTGTTAATAAAGAATAACCAATATGTGACTCAGGGACTTTTCAAGAGAGCGGAATCAATTATTGCATCTCTTACATCAGACACACACACCTCACACAGCAGTGACTCCATCTTGCTAATGCTATCTCGACTTGCTGCCGGAGTATGACCCTTTGCGTTACCCTAAAGCACGGGCCCTCCTCAGCTGGGCACATTCAAGCGGGACCATGAGGACCATTATATCTGCGGACCATTTTGCGTCAGTAAGACACAATACCAGCCGAACAGAGACTTCAAAACTCTTTCCTTCCATCACACTTGCTAGCGGTGATTCTTCTCAGTGGATACAGAATCTTGTTTTCTGGCTACACTGAGAGCCCTGAAATCGACTGAGGCACATGAATCATCCCCAATGGGGGAGAGAGTTGTGGGGTTCTTCAGAGACACCCTGGGAAATGAAGTTGTAAGTTTTGATCTTCCACTTCCATGAGTTCATTGTTAGAGAAAGTCGGGGGGAAGACAGGGGGAGCTGAGACAGGTCACCAGGAGCTGAAGAGACAGACCAGAGTGCGGATTCCCACAGGGATGAATGCTAAGAATGGACTGTGACAAACAGAAAGGCTACAGCACTCTGGGGAGATTTTGTCCAGTGCAAGGTGGAAAATTGGGTCCCTTGAGTTTGCCAACAGACTGTGCATCTCACTGTATCCACTTTCATTGCTCAGTCTTTGCAGCATGGATCAAGATGGATCCTCATTGATGCTGTTCCAGAATCCACCTCCCTGGTCCATTGAGAGGGTGTATTCAGTGCATTAAATATTTTTTAGGCATATCAAGCCTGAAAAATCTCACCAAGCCAATTAAAACTGCTCCCTGATTGCTGAACGTACGGGTTTCATTCGGAATTTGCATAATTTCCAACCTTCTCTCATCAAACTAATTCTCTTCAGCTAATGCATCTTCCCCAAGTCTGCTGCTGTCTGACAGGAATAAATAAGTGTTTGGGTGACATTTCCAGCACATAGAAACGGATTACACAGGGAATTTACACTTAGAACATGAGAATTATTTCCAATCTGGAGGGCAGTTGCTTCAGATTTTGCTCCTTTGGGACACCTAGGGCAGAACTCACTCACTTGGTCTCAGACTGGCACCTTTTTCCTTTGCTTTAAGGACCTCTTAGTGATCATTAAAAAGAAAAGAGCTTTTCCATATTTTGTTTTCATGTCAGGACTTGTGCAAAGAATCTGTATATATGTATTTAGTAGAAAATCTCTCCGGTGAGAGTCCTGCATTTTTGGGAATGAGACTGTTAATTTTATTACACCTTGCTTTATTTCGGCTTCCTTCAGAGGTTGCATGACACTGGGTTTGGGTCATCAGCTGCTTTTGAAAAGGTTACAAGGTCCATAGAGCTCAGATTGTCATATGTGAGTGGGGAGAAGAGGTATTAGGCCTAATGCACAGGACTGCGGATCAGGAGAACTGGGTACTGTTCTAAGCGCTGACTCACTTGGACAAGACACTTAACTATTCTTCTTCCTTATCTGTAAAATGGGGACAATTTTGGCCTACTTCACAGGAGTGCCAGGAATCTAAATTAATTCATTATTTGTTCTACTTATTACTTGTATTCCCGTGTTCCTGCTAAGCACTGTCCAAACATATATAAACATACAGTGCCTGTTCCAAAGAGCTTATAATTAATGGCCCTGATCCTGCAGAGCACTAATGAATCTGACTGTAGGGTGGGGGCCAGGATTTGTAATGGGCTTGGAAGGCTCTGTATACTGCAAGGTAGGGTTGCTATCTTTATCATTAGTACACATCTGTATTGCAGGGTGCACTCTTTCCAATGGCGTGTTGCATTTTGCAAAACTAGGTAAAGAGCATGAAAAGCAATTTCTCCTGGGGTCTTAGGCACAGACTTCGATAGAGAAAGTCACAGAAAAATCTCAAATTTATTGTAGGTGCCCTCAGGCACTTCACTCTTCTCTTACCACTCTTGGTATTTTCCTCTGGCACATGTCTCCATTTAAGCCCATACAGTGCAGTGGGGGAAGTGGGCTCAGAAGCGGCAAATCCTATAGCTGGCCTCAGTACCAGTTTATCTCCTAATTTCAGTGCAGTGAGACTAATCCGATGCTATTACTAATGCATTTGAAATGTTAATGAACTCGGGGGTCTACCCACACTTTTCCTAGTAAAGGCTAGAACTAAAAACCTGTGCCAGGGTTGAGTGTGGTATTTTACATTCCAGGTACAGCAAGCAAGGCATTGAGGATGTTCCCAAAGCAGAGCAGATGCCCAGCTGCGCCAGGGGACACATGAACTCCACATCACAGAATCACCAGCACAGCCGATCTGCACCTGCTCTTTGAACTGCGCAATGGCCTCAATGGAGGGTAGACTATCAATGAATCTTTGCAGCTCAGCCATGAGGTAGGTCACTAGAATTATCTCCATGATATAGAGGGGGAATGGGGGGCAGAGAGGTTACATGACTTGCTAAAGGTTATAGCAGAGGAGTCTGTGTCGGAGCCGGAATTAGGACTCAGGAGTTCTGACATCCAGGCGTGTGCTCCGCCCGCTAGACCAAAAAATCAGTGGAAGTTACATCCTGCAGAGTGAAACACCAGGTCCCAGGTCTGTCTCCTCCCACCATTTCCAAACTATGGGAATCATAAACTTCCACTTGCGCAGCCAATGGGGACCTAGGGCCTGGCTTGCATTCACACTACAGCCCCTGTCCACTGCTCTGGCAGGGTAACGTAGGAGTGTAGGATTTATGTTAATGTCTCATCCGTGGGGCTAGCCCAGAGCTCACAACCCAGCTTGCAGGGAAAGGCTGCTACTTGCTGAGCACTGATACCCGCCATCAGCCAGCACAAGCCCGGCAGCTGAATGATGTGGAGTGTGGGGAGAGCTGGTGGAGACGTGGTGTCTGGGGAGAAGGCAGCGAGCCTGGGGAGGCGATGAAAGCTCCAGCTCCTTCTTGCACAGAGAGGGAAGGTCGACCATCTGGCCTTCTCCTGATTGCCAGCTCTTAGAGGATTTCTTCAGGCTCAGATTTGAATAGGACCATCTGCGCTATAATTAAAGGGACTAAACACTGCTCCTCAGCTTTATAGCCTCTCCAGATATATCTATACACACACTCGCCCCTTTCAATTGCTCTCAGATGTTCAGGAGGGTCCTGGCGCTGCTCAGAAGGAAGGGTGCTGCGCAGCATTTCAGAGGGCCTCTCTCCCTTGTCTACGTGCTCTAGCCTGCTTTGTGTTGCACAGGTGACATTTATTTAGCAAAGAGGTGCTGTGTTGGTGTCACGGAGTGTGGGGGAGTCAGGGCCCTGAACCTCTCTTCCTGGGATTCACCGTGACCCTCAGCCAGCCAGTAAAACAAAAGGTTTATTGGACAGTAGGAACGCAGTCTAAAACAGAGCTTGTAGGTACAGCCAGGACCCCTCAGTCAAGTCCTTCTGGGGGGGCAGGGAGCTTACACCCCAGCCTCCGGGTTCCCTGCGTTCCACCACCCAGCCCCAAACTGAAACTAAAAACTCCTCAAGCAGCTCTCTTCCCCCCTCCCCCCTGCTCCTCCTCTCCTTTGTTCAGTCTCCCGGCCAGAAGGTGTCACTTCTCCCAACCCCCCTCCTGGCTCAGGTTACAGCTCAGGTAGCTTCCTTCAAGGGAAGTCCCCCATCCCCAATGTAACTCCCCTGCAACATTCCCAGGTCAAATCTGCCCGGCTCCCTGCTCTGTCACAGTTGGTATGCCAGAGCATAGGGGAGATGCAGTCCCTCAAGCACCGATGGGGGTGGGGGGTTGCCTCACCTAACTCAGAGCATAGGGGAGGTGCTCTGCTGGGATCAGAAATGGAGACAGGGGTACGCAGGGACTGGAGAACCCTTACAGTCGGAGCTTTGCGACTGCAGCATTAACCCCTTTCGGGATATGTCTACACTGCAGCTGGGACCATGCTACAGCACAGGTAGAACTACACACGCTAGCTCTGCTCGGGATAGCGTGCTAAAAATAGAAGTGTGGTGGACTACAGCAGCCTGGGAAGTGGCTGGAGCTACAAACCTGCCTGGCCCCCGAGTACATAGGCAGGTGGCCACAGCCACATTGCTATATTTAGCGTGCTCACTAGAGCAGAGCTAGCCTGTGTCTGTCTGCCCGTGCTGAGAAGCACCCTCCCAGCTGCAGTGTAGACATACTCAAAGTTAGTTACAGCTCAGACTCCTTACGCCGCTGAGAGTCCAGGGGATGAAAAGGTTCAAACAACTTTTCAAAGAGAATGGAAGGTGGGACTTTCCCTAAAGCGTCTTTTTCAGATCAGCTACAGGACACCAGCTACATTGCAGGTGAGAGGGAGCAGAATTGTCTCCTGTTCCGATTACTGTGTGCGCCTTTGGCATCTGCACGCACGAGCTGGGCTAAATACCCATTGCCCAGGTAAATGGCCAACTGGACTATGCACATGCAAAGCAGATGAGCAGCTGCACACACACAAATGCATGTGGCTCACCGGCCTCAATTCCCAATCCCAGTAAGTTATCTCCCTCCTGAGCCCTGGTTAGAGTTCGGACAGCAAATAGCTCTGCCAAATCAATCCGTGGCGGTCACAGGGAAATGAGTTAAGGCCAATGTGCCATCCTGGCAGCGTGGCAGGGGAGGCGTTCCAGGGAGCTCATGACAGTGGTTTATCATGCCTCACCTTACAGCATGGGCTTTGAAATCTGCAAGAGAGAGATGATGGAGTCATCATGAGACTATTTCAGTCATAAAGCATCCATGTCCCTAAAGCGCTTATGAGAGGCCCAGCGGGTGTCTAGTGGATAGGGTGCTGCACGGGGACTCAGGAGACCTGGGTTCTAATTCTGCCCATTGACCTGCAATGTGAGCTTGGGCAAGTCATTTTCCTTCCTGCCCTTTGTGTCCTGTCTGTTTAGGGGTAAGCCCTTTCAGGTAGCGGCTGTTTCTCAGCGTGAGTTTGTGCAGTGCCCAGCGCAACGGAGCCCTGAGATCCGCTGGGGCTTCTAGGCACTACTGTCAGATACTACTACTGGGCCCTGGTCCTATATGATGGGGTAGTCGCAGAGTTACAAAATTGTCATGCAAATGTATGAGCTCAAGCACCAAACCTCTTCACGCCCCCCACCTCCGGCCATGACAGCGACAAGAACAGAAATGCAACCCCTCCTCTCCCTGCCAAACCGCTGAGACTCACCCGGGCAGGTGGGTGAGAGGAGTGCTGCCGGGCTGAGCTAAGGAGCAAGACCTTCAGAGTCACTTCAGCACGAGCTGCGCGTCAGTAAGACTCTTAAAGGCCGGTGCGAGGGTGCTGCATGTGACTGTCCTGCCCTCATGGGCAGTGGTGACAGGGGCTTCCCAAACATTCCCAAGGAGAATCCCCAGAAGAGGAAATCCCGTCCTGGGGTTGGATTCGTTTCCCTGTGTGCCTTTCTCTGCCAGTTCAGATGTACGATCCCCATAGCCCACAGACCTCCCTGGCGCAGCAATATCCACCTAAGCCTGAAGATGAATTTCCTTCCAACAATCTGTTGTTGATTCCAGTCCCATGCTCCTGGTTGTTCTGCGTAGCACACAAATGATGAGAGTCTGCTCCAATGAGCAGTTCTGTTTCCAGGCATGGCAAAATCCCTCCGGATGAACTTTTCTCCTCCTCTCTCCCCTCCCTCTTGCTATTTTCTCAGCCTGCTCAGGAATACAGAGCGCTGATCTGTAATTTCCTTGCTGGCTACATCTCTCACCTTAATTGTGAGTGCCTCTGCTACCGTTTCCATTTAGCATTTGTCATTCCCTTCATCAGGCCTGACATCTTGCCTCACCTAAATTGCTGCAATACCTCCAGCCTTCTCAGCCTGTCATTTCAAGGGGCTAATTATCCTCATAATCAGGCATCCCGGTGAGTTTCTTGTTTAAGTGAAAGGTATGGTTACCCTGGTTACTTTATATTCTAGGGGAACGGGGGTGCAGAGGAAAGGAACGGATGCAATGCAAAGCCAGAACAAGGCAAGGAGTAGTCCGTTGCGTGGCACATTGCACCAGTCTTTTATGGAGACTTAAGCAATCAGCCACATCGCCAGACTCATCTTAAAGAGCTCCAGATACATGAGAGTCATCCAGTCAGTCATTCTAAGAGCACTTTCAAGAGTGTTCATAAGTGTCTTCCCCTACCTCAGCTAACATACATTAATAGTTTGGTCTGCCTGAATAAGGAGCCAGATCTGCTGCTAAATCCTTGATTATAAAAGAGTGCTGCTCCCGGCCAGTCTCGGCTTCCCCAAGGGTCTGTGGGTATGTACGAGAGAGGTGCAAACAATTCATTGCAAAATCCAAAACTGGTCACAATTCAGCACGTTTGCATTACGTTACTGACACCGAGTGAGGACTGGTGCCGCCAGGGGGTCCAGGCCACGGCTCCCTGCAGTGGTTAGCAGCACTCCTTCAGCTGCAATTCTATGTGGGGATGTTAGTGCTGGCGGGAAGGTGCCAGCCTGACAGCCATGGAGACTGAAGGCATCTCCGTAGTCACAGGCCAGACAGCGCAGTGCAAAGCTTCCCTCACTGCCTCTCGGTGAGAACAAAGGGCAGGGGGAGGCCTCTGACAGGCCTAACATCATAACTGGAGCTGCTAACGCTGGCTGTAGAAGAGCTCATGGGAATGGCTGTCCAGAGGGGCTGTCCAGAGTTGATTTCAAACTCTAACCAGGGCTCACGCGGCACTTCAGAGACGAGGGCCCAGAAGGAGGTGACAGTGACCCAGCCTGTCCCCAGTCAGTGCAGGAGGCCATGTGCTCTTGAGCACCATATCTTGTAGGCCCATCTCCCCCACAGGCCACTGCTTGCCTAGGAAGGGCAGCTCCCTGCAAGACACCTGTGTGTTTTTGTGCTCTCCTAATAACGTGCATCGCTCCCATGCAGCCCCCTTCAATCAAGCTGCTTAATTCAGAATCCCCTGTCACAGGACCACATAGTGTGAGCCTTAGAGAGTGCGAAGGAGACAACCTCGCTGCACTGACGGAAGGATTTACTGCCGCGGCCAGGCAGAATACGAAGGGGCTTCTCGGAACAATCGAACCGAGAGAGAAGTGGCCTGCAGGGACATAACACTAGGCCTGTTTGTGCCTATGCCTCTAATAACCACAGCCCATGAGGTGTAATTTGCTGACACGACCCCTTTCTGTCCACAGAACCTTGTGAGTTCTGTTCCCTTGTCTCAGTGCTAGTGTCCTTAATGGACGTTCCCTGGCAGAGCACGCTGGGGCCCGGATTCTTCAGAAGCGGCCCAGCTTAGCCTCCGGTCTGATGCCTACTTTTCTGAGTGCAAAGAATTGCAGCATGTTAGACTGTGCTCAGCTCCCAGTCAGGGAGTTATAAAATGTTCCTGAAATGATTTGAAGGCACAAACTTGGTCTCTCATAGCAGAAACCTCTTACTTAAATCAGGCCATAGACACACATTTCATTAGGTCATGAGAGGTCTTCTGAACACACCAGGTCCTGAGTATTTATCCCAGATCTTCTCATAAATAATAAGATTTTACATTTCTCTAGGGCTGTGCACCCAGAATAACCTCAGTGTGCTTCACAGCTGGATGCAAACATCACTTCTCTTATGAATGAAGTGTAGCCCCACCTGGGGTGGAACACAGTAACTAGTGAACAGTGACAGCAACACTGCACAATGGGTTGGGGCAAGATGTAAAGAAGAATCTGATCTCCAATTGACCGTGCAGGAAGCATGTGCTGGCTTGCAATTAACTGAGCTGAATTTGGCCAGATTCATAGATTTTAGGCCAGAAGGGACCATTGTGATCATCCAGTCTGACCTGCATAACCCAGGCCATAGAACTTCTCCAAAATATTCCTCGTTTGAATTACGGCAGATCTTTTAGAAAAACATCCCATCTTGATTTTAAAATGTCCAGTGATGGAGAATTCACCACAGCTGTTGGTAAGCTGTCCCAAAGGTTAATTACCCTCGCTGTTAAAAATAATGTACACCTTATTTCCAGTCTGGTAGCTTCAGTTTCCAGCCATTGGACCATGTTATACATTTGTCTGCTGCACTGAAGAGCCTTCTATTATCAATTTTCGGTTCCCCAGGCAGGCACTGACAGGTTGTGATCAAGTCACCCCTTAACCTTCTCTTTTGTAAGCTCTTTGGATCTATCTCTCTAAGATGTTTTCCAATCCTCCTTCAATCATTCTCGTGGCTTTTCTCTGAACCGCTTCCAATTTGTCAACATCCTTCCTGAATTGTAGACACCAGAACTGGATGCAGGACTCCAATAGCCATCAGATCTGTGCCAAATACAGAGGTATATAACTCCCCTACTTCTACTTGAGATTCCCTTGTTTATGAGTCTAAGGATCACAATAGCCCTTTTGGCCACAGCGTTGCTCTGGGAGTTCGTGTTCAGCTAATTACCCACCAGGATCTCCAAGTCTTTTTCAGAGTCTTACTTCACAGGGTAGAGTCCCCCATCCTGTAAGTATGGCCTACAGTCTTTGTTCCTGCATATATAACCTTACATTTAGCCATATTAAAATACATATTGTTTGCTTGTGACCTGCTTACTAAGTGATCTAGGTTAACACCTTCCTCTATGAAAAGAACCATTGCATCTTTAATGACCTTGGTTTAATATCCCCTTCAAAAGATGCCTGGCACAGCTCCATTCTCTTCTGTTCATGATCTAACATTGCACTCTTCATCACAGCATCTGAGCATCTATCAGTTTGGCATGGGGAAAGTGACTCCCCACTGGGACCACCTCCGCCAGGGGAAGGTGACTTCCCGCTGAACCCAGCTCAGCATGGCTCTTATTGGCTCACCAGAAGGCAACTTCTTTACTGTTTGTTGATTTCAATCCACCAGGGTTCCAGACCAAGTGTATAATACAGGGGTTGGCAACCTTTCAGAAGTGGTGTGCCGAGTCTTCATTTATTCACTCTGATTTAAGGTTTCGTGTGCCAGTAATACATTTTAACATTTTTAGAAGGTCTCTTTCTATAAGTCTATAATATATAACTAAACTACTGTTGTATGTAAAGTAAATAAGGTTTTTAAAATGTTTAAGAAGCTTCATTTAAAATTAAATTAAAATGCAGAGCCCCCCGGACCAGTGGCCAGGACCCGGGCAGCGTGAGTGCCACTGAAAATCAGCTCGCACCCGTGCCATAGGTTGCCTACCCCTGATATAATAGGTTTGCTTGCATTATGTAATTCAGCCGCTAGATGTCTCTGTGCTCTATGGAGTTTCAAACAGCCTGTGGTCCCTGATAAGCAAGAGACACAAAGCTGGAGCTGCATATGGGTCTGTACTTTGTGATTGTCTTTATTAAATGTGTCCTGCTTAAAATGGACACTGATTACATATATCATGACATTACATACGGCCTTTGCCTCCCCGGGATCCCACCAAACTTCACCTCCCTCAAACCTGATTACTTGGGCTTTATGTAGGTGAAGTACTTTGCACCTCTGACCCATATATAAAGTTTGCTTAGCTGCATACACATTTTGATTATCTATCTGGATTATTCGGGACTTTAAGAGACAGTTAGATGGCAGAAGATGAAGCTTTCACTTCACAATTTATTATTTGGCAGGTTGAGTTGCCAGAATCAGGCTAAATGTATATCTGTTAATTACTGGCTAATTTTCATTTGTGCCCGTGTTTTCCTCCCATATCAAAGCTTTGGAAATGAAGCCTGGCACCCAAGTAGTTCTTGTTCCTTGTACTCATTAATCCCAACCTATGGAAACAGTGGAGTGTTAATGCTCCCAAGGAAATATGCTTGTTTGGCTCGGGGGGGGGGGGAACCTTTTATTTTGGGGCACTGTGATTAAGTAGAGTCAATTTATCTAAACTGGCATCATTTCCTAATGACAAATGTGGTCTAATTAAAAGCAGAAAGCTAAGTAAATGGTAATTTGTTAGAGCCTTGCCTCGCTTTTGCTCGTATGCAACTAGATGGCTGATTAACCCACCCACATAGATAATTTCCTGTGATTACAGCCTACTGCGAAGGAGTATTGTTGGGTGCTGATACAGTATTTGTGTAAAACAAAACCCAGGGACAGGCTGCAAAATTGATGGGGAGAGAAGTGTTTGTGGGAAAGGAAAACAGGATGAAAAACTTGGATTATTGAGTCTGGAAATGAAAAGAATAAAAGGGAAGAGAAATGTCTGAGTTAACAGAATAGGCTGGTCACCATGTAGGGTCAGGAAGGAATTCCCCTTATTGTTCTGTTGTTCAAGTGCACTGGGGTTTTGCTTCTGGTGAAGTATCTGGTAACAGATACCATATTAGATGGATCATTGATCTGTTCAAGGACAGCAATTCCTATCTTCCCATTATAAAAACAAAGCCAATGTTACCTGATTATATGACTTAAAAAGGAAGGAAGGATTGGCTTGTGGCCAATTTCCTGGTCTGCAATTTGGAAGATCCGGGTTCCGTTCCCAGCTCGGCCCCAAGTTGCCTTTGTGGCCTTGGGCAAGTCACTTACTGCTTCTGTGCACCATCTGTAAAATGGGGATAATAATTCCTCCTTCCTCTCACCCTTTGTCTGTTTAGACTGCAAGCTCTGGGGCAAGGACTGTCTCTCACTAGGTGCTCATACAGCACCTCACACAATAGGGTGCTGGTGTTGGCTGGAACTTCAAAGTGCTCCTGGAACACAGATATAATGATAAATGTTTGGCCGGTAAGGCCTGTCTCCGGCAGAATTGTCTAACAATTGGCAGATGACATGTGACTGTGCCATGCTGGATAGGGGTCAGGAATCCCCTCTTAGGGCAGTGAGCTGTATCTACAAAGAGCTATTGATGTGTTCCTGTCTAGGGTCTTGTTTTTCTTGCTGCCTGACTGTCGAGCCCGAAGTGCCATCTGTGAGATTTGCTCTCTACTTAGCCATGACTCGAGCCTTACAGCTGAGGGCAGGCAGAAGCTCTGTACTGTACACTTATCTTCTGCAGTGTTCTCTCTTTCAAAAGGACTGGTTCTTAATGGCTTATGCATTTTCTGCCACATGGCAGCACAGGAGTCGTTTACATACCGCACGACAGGTTTAATGAAATCAGGAGTTTGCTACGTTTGATCTAATGCGAACAGAGAACACTGCAATAAACAGTGGATGGTTTCCCAATGGCCCATGTGGAATTTCCCTGTTTCGGATGTAGTGCACAGGCCCACAGCTGATGCAATAGGCTTGTTTTATGTAAAGACTCTTAGCACTGAATTGGTAATCGGAATGAAAATTGCTGTTATGCTTCAAAGCATAGAAACCTAAAAGACATTCCAAGATTCTTTTTTAAACCTATTCCATCCAAAGGATCAATTCCATATCAAAATAACAAGAAGACAGGAATTGCCAGATGGGATCAGACCAGGTCTGTCTAGCCAGTACCCTGTCTCCCACAGCGGGAAGCACGAGATGCCTCAGAGGAAGGTGCCAGACCCCTGCAGTAGCAGTGATGGGATAACCCGATAACCCGCCCCTGGGAAAGTCGCTTTCTGACCCACTGGACTTAGGCTCTTCCATCCATGAATCTATTTAGTTTGAAGGAGACGGGGCGGGGGGCGGGAGAAGGTTATATCACATTGCTTTGTTTTTTCAGACTTTGGGCCTGATTTGTCACTCGTACGTCACCATTTGCCTCTGTGCAATGTGAGAGTAAAAGGCTCCCCCCAGTGGTAGTGGAGACGTCTGATTTTATAGCATTTTACATCCACACTGGACTGCTGCAAATGACAGCACAGGGTGCAAGGCAATGGCGAATCATGGCCCTAGAATTCAATGGATTTTGAACTTCTGTGTACGGAATCAATGGGCCCAACTAGCACCAGTATCAGCGCTGCAGATTTCCACCTCTTCCAGGGTGTTCCATGGAACAGAGTCCACCCCACATTCCTTACTGGCCTGTGTTGCTCTTTAAGCACCCGCTGTACACTCCCAAATTCCTCCAGGCCTCCAAGGCCAAAAAGGGAGCATGTGACAGGCTGAGAAGTTCATGTACCAGAATATCATCCATGCCAGCATCCAGAGGCCTGGATTTAACCAACTACTTCCTGCACTGAGAATTGCACAGAGGGATTCCCCCTGCTGGGGCCAAGGGAAGGTTACTGTGCAGACTGAACCCTTGACAGAGAATTCCCTGGCAAAGACAGAGCAGAGAACACCTGCCTATGTGAGCACATACTGGGACAGAGTGCTGCAGCACGTCTCCTCAACGGCACTGGCTACCACGAGCACATCACACCTGTCCTCCACACCCTACACTGGCTTCCCATAGAACATGCAGTCAAGTTCAAGGTCATTATCTTCAAAGCTCTCCATGGCATGAACTCCCCCAGGCACCAAGGACCATCCCAGCTCTCCCTACCTTCCACGCCAAGTGCAAGGCACGTCTTTGAGCTGCCATCTCTAGCACATACCTAGCAACCTGTGTGTGTAGATATAAATGAAAGAAATCCAGAACTGGAACACTCCCTGCACACACTTCTCTCCCTGGTGAGAGCAGAAGAGGATCAGTCCTGTCTCTTAATGCACGTCTGGAAGGCATTCAGATCGTATGGTGATGAGCACAGAACAAGTACCTGTATAGAACAGAACGGACCAATCTGCTCTGTTCCCTGCCTCTCCCAGCATCCCTGCTCATTGATTTGCGGGAGCCACAGCTGCTTCTTTGAGGCTGGGCTCAGAATCCACAGGGAGCATTTAAAAAATCAAAGAGAACACCAGCTTGAAGGCTCATCCTCTCGCTGGCACCTGCGAACTCCCTGCTAGTCTATGCTGTGTAAACACCAGACTAATTATTCCTGGACATCTGCTAACTGAGGCAGTTCTATTCTAGCATGGTTCAGGTGAGGGGGGGGTGATCTGTAGGTTCTGAGGGGTTCCCCCCCCCCCCATTGGCATTCAGAACTTATGGAGCATTGTGTCCAGGGTCAGTCAGTTCAACGGCAAGCACTTTTGCTCTTTACTTATTCATCCCTGGGTAGGAACAGAGAGGATCTAGCAAATGTCTGCAAATGTTTAACTAGGAATGGCTTTAAAAGGACTCACTTTTTATTGCTCAGAACAAAAATATATACATACAGGAGCAGATTGTCAGTGGCAATGAGCTCTCCCAACCCCCAGTAACGTTGGAGAGGGGAGGCCAAGGCCCAGCACTTCTGGAAAATCAGTCCCCATGATACAGACAGGGCTGGATTTTCAAAAGACCTCCAGCTCCCGGTGTTGGCAGGCTGCTGAGCACTTTCTTGACCACCCGGCACTCATTTGAATGCCTAAATAGGAGCTGTGAGCGCTGAGCTCTTCTGAAAATCTGTCCCAGAAATGATCCGCGACCGGTCTAAATGGGAAATAAACTATGGGGCAGGCTGAGGTTTGCAGCCATAGGCTGAGCTGCAGAAGGGCTGAGCTGCAGTGGGAGACTCCAGGCGGAATTCTGACCGGCTCAGCCAGAATTCCCTCCTACGGGCCCCCAGGGACCACAGCTCAGAGCACAGGGCCAGCTCCAGGGTTTTGACCGCCCCAAGCAGCCAAAAAAAAAAAAAAAAAGCCGCGATCGCGATCTGTGGCGGCAATTCGGGGGAAGGTCCTTCACTCCCAGCAGGAGTGAGGAACAGTCCACTGAATTGCCGCCGAATAGCTGGAGGTGCCGCCCCTCTCCCGAGCAGCTGCCCCAAGCACCTGCTTGCCAAGCTGGTGCCTGGAGCCGGCCCTGTCAGAGCAGCAGCTGGAGCAACGTGCAGTGAGCTCCTTGGGCGACGAGAGCTGCAGGTGCAGGCAGTAGCCATGTGGGCTGTTGTGCACCTGAATTATGAGCGGCCTTTGGGCAGGGAGAGGAGGTGGGAAGTGCGTTCTCAGGAAGGAGAAGTGGCCACTTGGAGCAGGGCATGAGCTGCTGCCCAAGAGGGGAAGGACAGGCTTGTGGAGAAGGCAATGGCCTGGGACTCAGGAGACCTGCATTCAGTCCTTGACTGTGCCACAGACTTTCTGTGACCTTGGACAAGTCACTTGAACTCCCTGTGCCTTGGTTTCCCATCTGTAATATGGGAATAATGATACTTCCTTCCCCCACTTCCTCTGTCTGGTCCGTTTCTTACCATGTGCATAGCACAATGAGCCATTGATCTCACATGGGGCCTGCCTGTTCTGTTGTAAAACAAATCGTAATCAAACACGCCGCCTTCCGGCGAGTTCATTTCCAGATACTCCTGCATGCTACACCATCCCATGGAGACAGAGGGCCAGATCCCCGGCTGGTGCCCATGAGCAGAGTTCCATTGACTTCTGGGTAGTTATGCTGATTTATGCCAGCTGGGGTTCTGGCCCAGAGAATCCCGGCTGGAGGGAGAGACTGGATTAGAACATGCTCCTGCCGACTCTCCAGCACCATCTCTTGTCCGTTCTGCAGAGTGGAACAGTTTCAGAGCACAGAATGACACTCAGCTGATATGTGGGAGGGGGGTTAAAAAAGGAAAGCCTCTCCAGGAATAATAGTGTCCTCCCTCCCTCCCTCAGCTTACTCCCTGGAGCAGCACTGGTGACAGCAGGCAGGCTCCACCATGTCTCCGCACCAAGCCCAGCTACTCAGGTGTGAAGGGGAAGACTGGGGCTTTCTGAAGCTGCCTGGTCTGGGTCATGGCATTTCACAGGTGGCGGTAGGTATTCGCATCTCCAGAGGTAGAGGTTCGTGTATTTAATATTTGTTCTTTTCCTTTGTGGTGCAAAAGGTGAGTGAGCAGAGGACATGGGGCTGCGTGGTCAGTTGGGGGCACTCTTGCACCATACAAAGGGAAGTGGGCCGTGCTGAGCCATTGCAGATGCAAAGTGAAGAGGATCCCCATGTTCCCAGGGCAGCCCCATTGCAATCAACAAAACAATCACTCTGTGCAAGACCTATGGAACACTGAAACCCCCCAAAAGTCCTCCAAGGAGGGCTGGAGTGGTGCCTGGACTGTGCGCTGGCCTCTGCACAGGGGTGAATGTTACCCAAAGGGCCTGATTCACTCCTGCAGCCATTGCCAGCAGTTCAGAGTGGGGTAAAATGCTGCCATTCTCCTTAGGGGGCAGTTACACCCACTTTCCATTGGTTTAGATGATTCAACAAGCTGCAGGGCAACTGTGAATCAGCCCAAAATGAGCAGGGGGTTGCAGGATCGAGCCCTTAGCCTGTAAGCTCTTTGGCGCAGGGACCTGCCTTCTTGCTTGTCGATAAAGCACCTGGCATACTGTGGGTGCGATGTAAATAACAATGCTCTGGCAATCTCCCGTTTATTTGCAATAATGAGTTTACCAGGACCACTGTACAACAGGGTACGGGATAACCTCTGGGTACAACTGCCCTCCTACCCCATGCTTATAGGCAACCATTGGCACAGAAAGCAACCAAGCTGAGAAGGGTTTGCCGGGGGATCTTGTCCTTCCATCACTTGTGAGAGCACAAGTCCAAACACTAACAAGGCTACGCTGTAGACCATTAATTTTAGTGCTGCACTATAATGGGTTCGTGTTCTACCTGGCTATGGTGTGGGAGACTCTGCAGGTTCAGAGTATTTCTTTTATACTTTTTATTTCCTTTTTAAAAAGTATTTTTAAGAAAAACCACATACCCCTTAGATAAACACTGCATCCCAGCCAGTGTCAGACTGGCCCACATTCCTGCATGTTGTGTATCACGGCCAAATCACACAAACATGTGCTGCCTGGCGGAGACACTTCTCAGGTCATCTCTGTGTATGCAAGAATGAGACGCAGGCCCTGAGGTATAGTCAGCCCCCTAGCCCTGTCCCTTTGAGGCCTGGTCTGCACTTGAAAGTTTCTCTGGTAGAGTTTTTCGATTAGGGCGCTTTTTACCAAAATAGTTTACCACAAAAAGCCACAACAGTGAATACAGTGATAGCGATCAAAAGGTGGCTTGTACCAGTATAAAGAACAAGGAGTACTTGTGGCACCTTAGAGACTAACAAATTTATTTGGGCATAAGCTTTCGTTTAAACCCACGAAAGCTTATGCCCAAATAAATTTGTTAGTCTCTAAGGTGCCACAAGCACTCCTCGTTCTTTTTGCTGATACAGACTAACACGGCTACTCCTCTGAAACCTGTACCAGTATAGTTATTCCACTACTTGTACAGAATTACCTCTACAAGTATAAATATACCAACACAACTGTGTGCATAGGAGAGGATTGTACTGCTTTAGCTATACTGGTCTAAATAAAGCTGCACAACTTTGTAGTGTAGACAAAGCCAAAGAAAGAAAGAAAGAACTTTTCTTTCCAGATTTATTCTGTAGGTCAGGTTGCCTATTATAGTTTTTTGGTAAATGCTTTAGGACAGCGTCTACTGATATTTATGTACATTCCCTTTAAAACAATCTCAGTCAGGACATAAATGCAAAGCCATTTCCAAGGGTGACAGACAGTAGCTGACACCTTTTCCCTGTCCTAGGTCAGCCTATCATTTGGGCATCTTCATCTCCATACTTCCTAACAGCATTTGTACCCCACAGCTGCCTTCCACAAAGCCAGCAGGGAGAGTTGTAATAGGGTGCAAGGCCAGATGTGTCCCATAGATTTAACAAATTACCTCGTTTGCATTAATGCAAACATGTGGCCAACCTTTCATCAGCCTGCTAAAGTGCCAGCAGCCCAGCAGGGGGCATGCAGATGGAAACGCTGCTTGGTGAGAATGGACCGCACTGGAATTGGAGTGGCAGGGTGGTCTTGCAGATTGTGTGCTGCCAAATGACTCGCCACAAAGATGGGTGACTCTGCTCCAAGGGACAAACGCTGCTCATCTTAGCCACCTGGGTGGCTCCAAGAAAGCTTTAATCCATGGAAATACCCAGTCACCAAGTAAAACTAGCCTGACACGTGGCTACTCACAGCATCTAGCTGGGGCTTAGGCGTGCACGTCTGTACACAGTAATGGACAAAACTCTTAACAATAATGCAGTTCCACCCAAAACACACATACGAGTACGCTCACACACACACACCTATGTACACATAGTAACATGCCTGCATGCTAACACATACTAACACACATGCATACACACACTCTCTAACATGCCTACATGCTAACATACATGCATACACACATATATCAAACGCAAAAAGCCAACTATAAAATGAGACAAATCCAATCGAGCAGCTGCCAACTGCACCCAAGAGAGAAACCACAATTCAAAGGTTAAACTTGTTTAACATAGCTCTCACTTGCTCTGTTTGTTTAACTTTTTATTGATTGCATATCAAACTAAAGCTGAATTCACACACCCTGGGTTTCTGATAGTTATGATTATTACAAAACATCTATCCAGCACCGTAGATGTATTCAGTGCTTTACAAACACAGCCCCTCCCCTGAGAGCTCATATTATTATCAAACCAGAGGACAGCGAGACAACATTCCCATGTCAGGTGCCTTACAAATAAATATATATAAAAGAGGGGGGCCTAGTGGCCTAGTGGTTAGAGCACTGGATTGGGAGTCAGGAGAGCTTGATTCTATTCCTGGCTCTGCTACCGGTCTGCTGGGTGACGGTCATCAAGTCTCTTCACTTCTCTGTGCCTCAGCTTTCCCATCTGTAAAATGGGGATAATGATACTGACCTGCTCTGTAAAGCACTTGGAGATCTACAGCTGAAAAGCACTGCCTAAGAGCTAGGCATTCCTCTTTATATTGAATTTAGCATTTGATAGGATTCCCCACCCATGTATGGCACAATTAATTATTTTACACAGCTCCTCCTCCCCAGCAGGTAAAGCACATCCCCATAGCACCAGTTCCCATCCTTCAGCTGCAAAGACCATGGAGGCGCTGGCTGTAGCAATCGAATCAGCTTTTAATAGTAAACACTCAAGAGGGATGTTCGCTACCATCCAGGCCATGAGACACACGGTTACCGGCACAGCAAAGGAACAATGAGGGCAGAAAAAATAGTAATTGTTTTTGTGGGAAATTAACCTTTTTTCTCTTTTTTGTAAATATTTTTTCAAATTTTTCCATTAAATGTTTTCATTTTTCCCCCTGTCCATTATCCCCACCACCACCCCCTTTTCTGGTACCATAAAGGAAGGGCCAGAGAACACAGGCACAGAGAACCTCAAATAAATTTGTTAGTCTCTAAGGTGCCACAAGTACTCCTGTTCTTTTTGTGGATACAGACTAACACGGCTGCTACTCTGAAACCTCCCCAGGTTAAATCCATGTAGGTATTTATAGACTGTAATAAAGCCACCCCTTAACCTTCTCTTTGTTAAAACTAAATCGATGGAACTCCTTGAGTCTATCACTAGAAGGCAGGTTTTCTAATCCTTTAATCTTTCTCGTGGCTCTTCTCTGAACCCTCTCCAATTTATCAACATCTGTCTTGAACTGTGGGAACCAGAACTGGACACAGTATCCCAGCAGCCGTCACACCAGTGCCAAATACAGAGGTAAAATAACCTCTCTGCTGTTCCTTGATGCAAGCCCATCTCTAGAATCAAAGATGTTTAGAGTGACTTCGAAGCTGAGCAATCATACACCATGGTGGTGAGTGCAGTATAAAATGCCTAGGCAGAGAGAGAGAGTAGATCTCTTGTATGCTATCCGGGTGCTGTCTTCTGTTCGTTGGGGCATTTGCTTGGCTCCATATGATCCTGATATTGAACCAGAGATCCCGGAAAGGGCCATTTGTGATGCTTTGTTTCAGCCTCTCTCTCTCCCATCACCTCTACAGGTGAGCATTCAGCACGAATGCAGGTTCACACGTTTGTGACGCTCATTACTAGCCAGGAGCCCAGAGGAGGAGCAGGCTGTGAAATCTGTCACTGCACAAGTTTCATGAGTGGTGCTGAAGGCCACCCAGGAGGGCCACCCTTGCACTGGCTGCCTTCTCAGGAGGCAAGTGGAGCATGAAGAGCCTAGCTGCATGGAGAAGCTGGGTAGCAAGAGTCTGAACTTGGCAGGGGGGCACAACTGCCTCCCGTTCCTTATGGCTAGCTGGGAAGCGTGTCCCAAAACACAGTTCACTTGTTGCATGGGAGCACAGTATGGGACAGGTGGAGAACCCGTCCCCAGAAATACTTCATGAACCCCCCTGCCACCAACCCAGCTTATGGCCATGGGAATGACAGGGATGCTGAGGGTTGCTCCCTAAGCGTATCGTTTGAAGGTACTTCCTTCCTTCCCCCACTTTGCCTTGTCAGTCTGGGGCCTGGTCTACACTAACCCCCCAAGTCGAAGTAAGGTACGCAACTTCAGCTACGTGAATAACGTAGCTGAAGTCGACATACCTTACTTCGAACTTACCGCGGTTCAGACGTGGTCCACACGCGGCAGGCAGGCTCCCCCGTCGACTCCACGGTACTCCTCTCGTTGAGCTGGAGTACCGCAGTCGACGGCGAGCACTTCCTGGTTCGATTTATCGCATCCAGACCAGACGCAATAAATCGAACCAGGAAGTTCGATTTCCAGCCGCCGAACTAGCGGCTAAGTATAGACCAGCCCTGGGTTACAAAACTCCTTGAGGTGGGGACTGTGTGTACAGTATAGGAGAGGGTTGTTAAACGTCCCTCTTGCATGTGGTGAGAGTTAGTGTGAGCAATGGGGTGAGTGAATAGGGAGGGGTGATCCATGGGGTGAGGTGGGTGCATGGAGGGGGGTGGTGGAAGGAGTGGGATGGGGGGGGAGAGGAGGGGTCAGTGCATGGGAGGGGAGCTGGGGGGCAGTGGGACTGGAATGGGGAGGGGTCAGGCCTTGGGGAGGGGGCTGGGGGTGGTAGTGGGAGGGGTCGGGGTATGGGGAGGGACTGTGGGAGCAGGAGGAGAGGGTGGGGCATGGGATGGGAGTTGGGGGAAGGGAAGGGGGCTGGGAGGAGTGGGATGGGGAAGGGAGGGGTCAGGCCCTGGGGGAGCAGGAGGAGGGGGCGGGGCAGTGGGCGGGGTCAGCAGTCGGCCACGCCTGCGCCCTGCCGCCGCTCCCCGAGCCGTGGTGCCGCGCGCGGGGCGGAAGGGGCGTGGCCCGCCGGCTGGTTCCGGGTCCGGGGGCCGGCGGGCGCGCGGGCAGCCCCAGTCGCCATGTCCGGGAGCTGCCGCCAGGGCCACACGCCGAGCCGGGCCATCCCCGCCAAGCCCCTCAGCCTGCCCGACGGGGCCCCGCTGCCGCCCGGCGACTACAGCACCACGCCGGGGGGCACGGTGTTCGGGACCACGCCGGGCGGTGAGCGGGCCGGGCCGGGCGGGGGGCGGCCAGGGGGGGGCTGCCGGGGTGTCTCTAGTCGCTGTCCCGGCGAGGCGGCGCCCCGAGGTGCCCTGACACTGCTGCGTCCCCAGGGAAACCCGCGAGCGGCGGGTCCCTGTTCTCGTGCCCACACGCCCCGTGTTCCCCAGGAGCTGCTGCTCCGCGCGATGGCGGGAAGGGCATTTCTCCTCATTACAACTGCACCGCCCCCACGGGCAGCCTCTGGGTCGTTTGCAGTTAGGGTGACTAGACAGCGAGTGTGAAAAATTGGGACTGTCCCTATCAAATCAGGATATCTGGTCACCCTATTTTCAATGGCTGGGGAATAATCTGGCGAACTCCGAAGTCTGCGCTAACGCTGCCGTTTCAGAGTTCATATTTATTTATCTAAAAAAGACTGGGAGTTCAAAAGACTTACACTGTGCAATAGCCTTCAGCTGTAGTGTTATTTCAGCCTGTAACTACAGTATGTACAACTGCCTCCAAGCACCGCCTGGGTCACTGTACAATTGTTTTGCTGATTTGGCTTTTAAAGGACCTGTCAATTTGAAATCTAGTCAGTTTCAGCAGTAGTGAGCTGAGGGGTGAAAACATTGTCTACACACTTGACTCTGTCTTGATAAATGTGTCTCAGTTTAGGCTAGCCTGAGTGTGTGACTGCACTGGGAAATACCATATGTTGCAAATGAGTTGCAAGTAGTTCCAGCTACTGCAACTCTTAGTCCCTGCCAGTCTTTAGTTTTGCAATCACTTTTCTGTCATTTAAAAAAGGCTTTCTCCCCTGCTGCTGTATGAAAGATTCACATAAACAGCAGAACAGTGAAACTGGCTATATTGCAAGTGCTGTCAAATGCACAATGTAAATAAATAGATGGGAGGATTTTTTTCATTAGTCTTACACGCTAGTGACCTTAAAGTTGCATGTAACAGTAGTGGTTTTAAAAAAAATCAGACAGAAGCCTGAAGCTTAAATTGGTGTCTCTTTTTTTTTTTACCCAACAATTGGGCTAGTCTAAGAACATTTGGTCAATGAAACTGAAGGTCTTAGTGTCTTTTGTACTAGGCATCTGTTTTGTTCTCTGAGAGCACAAGCAATAGAAATTCTTAAACCTTAGGTGCCTCTTGCAACAATTGTGCGTATAGGAGCAACTGATTATTTCTCAATATATGTTTGTATGCTGTGATAAGTTACAGTTGTCACTCACACATGTTTCATTCCATTGATGGAGGATCATGAATGAGATGTAAAGAGTGTAGTAGAGGCAAAAAAAACCTGAACAAATTCTTAACTGAAAACACTGTTTTGACTAGAAGAAGTAGTTAAATACTCAGAAAAGGCTGAAAGATAATCAGTCCAGAATTCATAGGACGGATGTTTAAAAAAATAGCTAAGGGATGGGGACATTTTTCAAAATATCTAGTCACTAGTACCATCCTTTATTTTCAAGAATTCTATTTAATTTCTCAGTTATCTGGATAATCCAGATAATTAATATTTTAATGTGTGCCTGTTTTATGGATTGAAAAATGTAGGGTGAGTTAAAAAGCTCCATGTAATAATGCACTTTGGTTCTGCTTGTTATCTGATTAACGTGCATTTTATTGCTGCTGGGTAGTTACCATATGTTTATGTTCTCATGCCTGCTCCCCTGTAATTATTAACAATGGAGTTTTAATCTCACTTTTCCAAGACTAGTTTCAATAGTCTAAAATAAAATTCCTTCAAACCTCACTTTAAATGTACTGATCCGTAGACCAGCTTGAACGAAGAAATTACTAATAGTTCTTAATATACTATAGTCTCACTGATCTTCCTTGTGCTGATCCATAAACCCAATAATTATTATGAAAAGACCATTGCACTTCACTGTTCAGTAGCAGAGACAGTTCTCAAGTGCAGTCCTGTGTTACATAAATACTTGTTCCTTTGGAAGGTTTAATTGAAAACCTTTAATAAAATGTTACCATTCCTTTACAGGTGTACTGTGAAGTATTGTAAACAATACATCAAGTTGCACTATTCAGAATAAAGGAGCATATTTAATTTGCCATGGAACACCCATGACTAATTTTACAGAGCCAAATGTTCTTCACTTTAATCATCCAAGTAGTTCCATTGATTTCAGTGGGACTGTGTGCATGTGAGGCAACCAGGATTTAGTGCCAAAATCAGAAATCCCCAGTAACTGATGCAAATTATCACAATTCAGTTCTGTTGGTGTCAGAGGCCTGGTCTACACCTAAAACTTAGGTTGACCTAGCAGTGATGCTCAAACTGAGGGACATAGTTAAGCTGACCTATGCACTGGTGTAGACACTGCTAGGTTGAAGGAAGAATTCTTCCATCAACCTAGCTACCCCTTTTGAGGGGATGGATTTACTACAGTGACAGAAAAACCCCTTCTGTCTCTTTAGCAAGTGTCTGTAGTCCAGCAACATAGCTGTGCTATAGTTCTGTACCGCTTGTAGGACAGACATACCGTAGTCTGGTGCTGAGGAAGTTTGGAAGGGCATATATGTTCCCTGTGGCTTCTGGAGAGTATTACCCTAAGATTTAAAATTGGTTTGACTATTTATGGTCTGCCTGATTCTGATAAGTTCCAAGCAAACTCAGTACATGTTTTCTTCCTTTACCTTGGGTGAAAATGAATGAATTGGAAAAATCCAGATATGAACCTCAGGGAGTCGTGTTGAGTCATTATGGAATGATACTGGAATGTGATTTCTCAGAGAAAATCATATGAGAGCTCGACCATTTTGTGTTCCTGAAATAGTCACTTGTCTCATGTCAATACTATTACAGAATGAGTGGGCTTTTAGTTTTTGAATGATTTATTTAAGGCCGCTGATTAGGAAACACTTCACAGCTACCAATTTCTGCAGGCTCTGTGGCAATAGGCTAAACTCCATTCTGCAGAAAGAAAGGGCAATAATTTGCTTTTTCAGCCATTGGACATGTGCAAGTTAGCTCTCCTTTACTACTTGACCCCCAGTTCTGGCTTTAGGATGTCTCCACTGCATAGAGTCTAAGGCTTGGTCTACACTTACGCCCCAAGTCGAAGTAAGGTACGCAAATTCAGCTACGTGAATAACGTAGCTGAATTCGACATACTTTACTTCGAACTTACCGCGGTTCAGACGCGGTCCACACGCGGCACGCAGGCTCCCCGTCGACTCCGCGGTACTCCTCTCGTTGAGCTGGAGTACCGCAGTCGACGGCGAGCACTTCCTGGTTCGATTTATCGCGTCCAGACCAGATGCGATAAATCGAACCCGGAACTTCGATTGCCAGCCGTCGAACTACCCGGTAAGTGTAGACCAGCCCTAAGAAAGATGAGCTCTTCCTTGACTAACGTGTCTTGAGGTGACCCTGGGAGAGCTGCAACCCTGAGATGCACTGCCGGTGTCCCTCACGTACACTGTTGGAAGTGGAGTTCCCTTTATCTAACTTGCTGTTTTCGGTGGCATCACGAAAACACCCTCCAGTCATCCAGAGGACTTAGTGAGTCCCCAGAATGTACTTAGTGAATGGAAGTGTTCCTTCTGGGAGAACATCTGAGCACTTCTTTGGGCCCTCAGGAAAGCCAGGATCCTCCATTGGCAGGAACATGTGAGCAGAGATGTTCACATTGGGCTGGAGTAATTCCTGGGTCTGTAAAATTCAGCTGCTGAAGTAGGCTTAAAACCCTTGAACAGTGGTTCACTGTGGGTCCAAGCTTAGCCTTGGTGCCACCAAAATGAGCTCAGGATTCAGATGCACCATCTCAGAATTGTTACCTGATCCTTCTGTGCTCCAAGAGCCCCAACAGAACGGGATCACAGAGCAGGGGAAAGGACCCACTACCCTCTGGCAGCACAGGAGGTGAAAAGTTTTCATTTGCAGCAGTCAGGAACAAAAAAATAAATAAAATTAAATCGGAGCTCAGCACCAAGAAGTGAACATGGGAGGGGTGTGGGGGAGAAACAGTCATGACCTTTAAACTTATGGAGCCTGTTCTCTATAATATTCCACTCAGGGCTTGTCCTGGATCCTTGTCTGACCCTCCAAGGCACATGGGTATTGTCCTTCTCTAAGTAAATTCCACATGAGCTAATTGCTTGGGAACCTTCGCCAACTCAGCTTTAGGCACTCAGTTCCTTGATGTAAACACACATCATGTAGAATGTTATTGTCCGAGGTTGAAAGGAGCAGTGGATAGTGGGTGGTTTTGAGTGTAGCACTCTGATTGCTGGCAGAGGGATTTGCCAGTGAGAAGAACGTTTCTACAGTTTTTTATGGGGAGTCTGTAGTGCTCTGGGTTGGGAAGGCTTCTCTGTGCTGTGTATGCTTCCAGCTCAATATACCCACACCTAGGGTGACCAGATGTCCCATTTTTAAAGGGACAGTCCCGTTTTTGGGGACTTTTTCTTATATAGGTGCCTATTTCCCCCCACCCTCTGTCCCGTTTTGTCACAGTTGCTATCTGGTCACCCTATCCACACCATACCATACAGTTTTTTGGCTGGGGGGGATGCTGGTTACCTTATCCATCTTGACCAGAAGGCAGTTGAGAGAATAAAGTATGCTTGGCCATGCAGCTAGAATGCGGAATAGCCCCTAAAATAAACCAAAGGCAGCAGCTGAAATCATGCATGGCTTTTTAATGAGTTCAGCAGCTGGGGAGCTGCAGCAGGTTGTCACTGTAAGGGCCTGAGCCTGCATTCCTTGTTCACCCGACATTCCCCCAGGAGTCAGTGGGAGCCTGGGGCGCACAGGGAATGTGAGGTTGGGCCCAGGGACCATACAGTTAACTGGTTAGAGCCATTAAACTTTTGAAGACGACAACTGCTGAGCCAGAAACTTGTTAGCACTTTCTAGGATTTAGTAACTTGTGCATCACTTCCAAGAGTTATAGCAGTGTCCTTAAGAAGGAAACTGGTGGGTCAGGAGCTAAATTCTGGAAAAAACCTCTCTTAATTAGGAGTCTGTAGTGCACTAGTCTAAGTTTGCTAGGGTTTCAAGGAGCTTTTTTTGTTCCTCCTGTCTCCCACAATCTTTGATCAAAGTATCACAGCTATTACTGGTACACTTCATACTTCTAATAAACTTAGTTTTGATGGGAACATTAACAACAAGGACCAGATGCCCCTCCTCCAACTACAGGGATGTGCTCAGATACTACCTCTTGGATGCCAGTACAAAACCCTCATAGAGAGGAAGACCAACCAGAAGCTTATAGAAGAGAGCAACTTCTGCTATTCAGAACCCCCTGTGCATGGCTGGGGCTCTATTGGAAATGAGGGGCAAACCCATGAATCAGCTGTCCTGGAACAGGGAGCAAAGCTTGCTTTGCAGACGCTGATGCAGGTTGTTTCACCAAATGGTTCTTATAATAGTGTGAATTGAAACTGAGATTTTTTTAACTGATCAGATTTGCATGTTTCTCCTGGTGGAAGGGGCCTTTATGAACCTTGAGCATCCATCCATCCCCTTGTGTTGACAACTGTTGTAACAAGTCAGAGCAGGGTATACAGGTTATTTAGTTTCATAACTAATAGCTCAAGGCATGTGCCTCTGCGCGAATGAATGTAAACCAGGAATGTGCAGTTCTTGCAAGCCTGTTATGAAATGTACTCCTAATACCTAGTATGCTAACTGCAGTTCTAGGAACCCTGTCCTTATTTTGTAAGTCTTCCAGCTACCAAAGCCTATAACTGCAGGCTAGGGTTGTTTCTTTACCCAAATCCTGATTAACTGCACTTGTACTGAAGCATAGATCTGAATTGGAGACATTGCTAGTTTAATTCTACTTCTTTGATCTGTAGAAACTAGTCACAATTATTTTCAATTTTGAAAAGGTTCCAATGTCTTGGAAAATCATTAGCATAATTTCCTCGAAATTTAATATCTAGTTACATGACTTTACAGCCATGCTA
Source organism: Terrapene triunguis (assembly GCF_002925995.2). NCBI lineage: Eukaryota > Metazoa > Chordata > Testudines > Emydidae > Terrapene > Terrapene triunguis. Next base: position 12,779,227 of record NW_020664404.1, read on the forward strand.
TGGAATATAGAGTGTGCCTAGCATTCCAGGAGAGATGTTATCTCTGATTTCTTCTTGTCCACATGCATACTGTCAGCTGAGAACATGGGGGAAGAGAGGGAGGGAGGGAGGGGATTCCTTTGTCCTGTTTGGTTGGATGGGGATAATGTATTAAATGTCCAATCCTGAAATGAGATGTTGCAGCCCTCTCCTTGGCATGCTCTTTTGAATTCTTTCTATATTATGGATGTTGTATCTTTGGAGGGATCTTTTGACTCTGGTTTGATATTTTTCCAACATCAGATGCCTTGGTAGGGGAATGGGCTGCTCAGCCTACTCAGTGTTCCTTTTAAATCTCTGCCCTCACTTAACTCTGCCCTCACCGCAAGGTTTGCTTTCTGCCCTTTAATAAAGATGTAATTTTATTCTTCTCTAACAAACCAGCAACAATAGGCTGGGGTCCCATTCACCACTAAAATAAACAGCAAATAAACTGGGAGTCATTCATTGATTTTAGTTATCTGATCCTAACGAATGTAAACTAAGTTTTCTGAGCTGGACAGCCAGCCCAGACCACATAAAGGCAATGCAGAAAACTCTGCTGTAATAACACTAAAAATCTGACTTTGAAAAGAGAGGCAATTTCCACTACAAATTTCCTGATCTATCTGCTTAAACGTGTGGTCTTTCAGAATTGTAGGTAATCTCAGAAAAGCGTGTGAAATTTATATACTGCCACATAAGGGAGATGGGATGAGACTAACAGAAGCAGTTTAAATCTTAATTTGACTGATTTTTTCCTAGTTTTGCAGGAGCCTAAATATTATTTTCATGTAGACTTTGTAACTAGGTGTTCACTGGGATGCAGTGTGTCCTAGTAGGTTGAGCACTGCATTCTGTTCCCAGCTCTGCTACTGGCCTCTTGTGGCTCAGTTTTATGTAAGTTAGGGCTATTGATATTTGCTTTCCTTGTAAAGCACTTTGAGATATGCTAAAAGCTGACAGTATTTCACATTTTTTTTCCTCTAGGTACAAGAATTATTTATGACCGGAAGTTTTTGATGGAATGCCGCAATTCCCCAGTTGCCAAAACCTCACCTTGTGACCTTCCAGACATTCCAGGTGTTACCAGTCCAAATGTGGAGGAGTTGAAGATAGAAAACAACCATGTCCACAATTACGAGGAGAAGGTGGGCGTAGGTGAGTGGCACCCCCTGGCAAAGCCTGAAAATAACTTGCATGCTTCATCTTTTTTCCTTGGAAAATACACAAGAGCACACCCGGGCTGGAGCCAGAATATTGTTATAACAGCTAGGGAGGAATTGATGCTGTGTGTGGATTGTGGATTCAGGCTAAATCAAGATATCTCTGGGGTTAGACTTTTGCTACTGTGCTTCTTCCTTACACCAGAATGGTATGGGGATCAAAGGGGAATTGAGTTTGTGGCCGGTACAGTCCTTGATCTCTCTGCAGAGATGTCTAGTCTCAAGGACCAATTACTGTAAATTGCACTGTCAGTTTTCTGATGTGGGCATGTGTCCACTGAAAACTAAGTAGGTTGAGTTTCCTAACTTAGCTCACACGGACCACTGAGCAAGATTTGGCTGGTAACTTTTGGTCACTGTCTCACTCCCTGGCTTTAACTATCAAAATTGATCAGCCTACGAGTCAAAATAAGATTTGTTCCTCTTTTGGCTCAGTTTGGTACCTGAAAAGTTTCTTCTGCATCCCTGGCAATAAGGAGTGTAACAGAGCTGCCCATTTATGTCGCTTGCAGTGTTGTAGCTGTGTTGGTCCCAGGATGTTAGATTCAGGGTGGGTGAGGTGATATCTTTTATGGGTCAGCTGAGTAGTAGGGTCCTGGCTTACACGGGCGTCCTATCAACAGCAGCAGCTACAATAGCAATCATACATGCAACAGTAATTGCATCATGCTGTGCTGACTAAAAATTACATTTGCCTCTTGTTGCAAACAGAAACCCACATTCGTGGTCAAACATGTCATAGGGAAAAGGTAAAAAATACTTCTGTTGCTGTGGATTTTTTTGAGTAGTGTTCCAAATGATGGGCAGATTTCTCTTCTCAGATCCCCCCAGATGCATCATGTCTCTGAGGCTCTGCGCGCTCTGCATTGGCAGAGTGCCTGCTGGCAGAGTAGATGTTCTTTGTATAGAAGGAGAGCAGAACATCACCAAAGAGGAATGGTTTTCCCCCTAACACCAGAGCAAGCCGCCATCTCTCACAACAGTTCTCCAGGAAAACTCAGTTCCTGTACATAGCAGGCTGAGAGTTTCCCCAATCTTCACTGCCACATCCAAACTTCTATGCTCTTGTGAGGCTGCTGGTCTCTGAGCGTCACATCCATGTAGTGTTTGATACTTAACATAGGACTTCATCAAGTACTCACCTGCATTTTTGTCGTTTCTTTTCAACAGGTGAGGAAGCTCAATTTGACATGGACATCTAAAGTATGTGCCCTGAGAATGTTTATACGGTGAAGAATGGGACCTCAGCGTGAGGGCTCCCACCAGCCAGGCTTTTAGAATAGCCGTGCTTTAATGAGTGACTTGCTCTTTCCTACGAAGGGCAGTCCATTTGCTTTGACTGAGAGCAGAACACATCCTGTTACGTGAGGACTGGAAGTATCAACTGATTCATATGGGTGTAAATCCATGAGTATGGCCCCTGCTGGCGATGGGCAACAGTGAGAGGAGGAAAGCTCTCTCTGATTTTTTGTTTCATGTTTCTATGCCTTTGTTAATTGGTGTATATCAGTACTGTAAAGGTGACTGAAATGTAATATCAGGGGAGAAATAAAATCATTTGGGATCTCCAGGTTTGGGGATTAATGCCGTAATGTGGGTATTTGGTCTTTGCTGATTAGAGCAAGCAAACTGCTGCCTATTACTGTGCCGGAAAGGTATATTAGGGCAATCCCACAAACTAGATTGAGGCCAGAGTCTTTCATTACAAGGGCCTGGGCATAAGTGCTCCAAAAAGAGACACTGGGCAGCACCCACTGATGTGCCTTAGAGTGCAGGTGGTGGAGTCCCCCCTTGGTATGCTGGAGGATGGGCCTGGCTGGGGCCACCAGAATCAGAGACTACCTGGACTACGATCAGAAGGGCTGGGTGCATGCTGCAGCATTCGACCAGTGCATGGGGCTGCCCACCCTGGGTGTCCCCTGTCTTGTGCTTCGGGAGGTGAGGGCAGCCTGGTCTGCTTCTCTTGCTTTCCTTGAGCTGGTCCTATGGGAGGGTGCTCCCGCCCCTCCCCTTCCATAATGTGTCATTGGGCCTCTGCCCCCAGAGCCTCCCCGTCCACCCCCAACGCACCACCTCAGCCAACTGAATGATGTCCAGCCGGTCTGATTCCAAACTGCATCCACAGCACATCTCTACACACTCATGCCCCATAGCATCCACTTCCTTGCCCTTGTGTCCCACAGTGTGTGGCAGGACCTGTTGCTGCATGGGGAGGGTGAGGAACTCCAGTGGGCCAGACTATATTTTGGGCCCACCAGGGATATTGGTGGCTCCTCCGTGGAACCATGAGCACAGGTGTGTATGTGGCGTGGTTCACCATTTCCCCTGACACTTGTCCCTTCTGCAGTGTGAGGGAGACCCTAGCGTACATCCATGTAGTGCATCAGGTTACAGCCCCTCCCGAACCTTTTCCTGAGGTTCTGGCTGCACTTTTCCCCACACCTGCTGATTTATGGACACCCCATCCAGTGCCCCACCCTGTCGCAGGACAACCTTGTCAGTCTCCTCCTGGCACAGGCCAAGGCAGCTATCACTCCGGGAGGGGCGGGTGCTCATTTCCAGTCCCGTCTCTGGGCAGTGTTCACTGACTCCTTAGACGCCTCTGAGGAGAGGTAGGCATTGCTGAGGGTTCTCTGCACAGTATCCTCTGGAGCCCTCATTTTTAACCTGGGACCTCACTCCTGTTCCTGTTTTCTCCTTCCTTGTCTCATGTAAGCAATTGTGCTCTGGGCTTAGTGGTTTGTCCCTGTTAATGGGGAGGGAAGGCCCTTAGGTTTGGGGGGGCCTAGACCCGCCTGCTCCAGTCCAGCAAATAGCACACACATAATCCCCATTACAAAACATCTAAAATGCCCCAAAGTCCAGCTAGCCTTTTAAGAGTGAGGGCACCTTTAATGCTTCCCAGGACCACTAGAAATCCACAACAGCCCAATGTCTAGTCACTTGCAAGAGATTGAAACATGTCTTCCAAGCATGCTTCCAGAACGAGTTCTCAAGCCCTGTGTCCATAGAGGCTCTGTAGCCAGCTCCTCGGGTGGTTCATCCTTTTGCAAGCACCCCAAAAAACCCCTCTCCCATACAATCACCTCCCCTCCTCCCTCAAAAGAGGGTTTAATAGCTTCCTTCTATTGCAGGGCCAGCCTCAGCAAGCCCACAGGTGGAAGCTCTCTCTAGCCCATCTAGTCTTAAAAGGAGACACCTGCAGCCACGTCTGCCTAAGAGGAGCAGTTCAGCTGCACTCAGTTCCCAGACTGGAGCCTGTAGCAAGTCTCCTACCTGCAGTAGAAAGGACCCCCCCCCCCATACCTGTCCCCAGCTATACCTAGCATCTCCTTCCAGGTAGGTAAGTCTGAGCCTCCAGTTCAAGTGTATTGATTAGGGACCCCCTGCCATCCCTGTTCCCCCAAACCACTAAACCCTTTCATCATATAAATGAGGACCACTTAGCCTAGTTCCCTCTCGAGTGTCTCTTCTCTCTGACCTATGTTAAAATTCTTGCTTAGAGCTTGTCTTTCACCAGATCACTTTGGTACAGGGCACCAGGCCCAATTCAGCATTTCTGTACTGGCAAAGCTCCTGATTGAAATCAATAATTTTGCTGGAGTCAAGACAATTGGATCAGAGCAATGCTTGGTAGCAGGTTGCAGACAGCACTCTAGTGTCTTGCTAGCTAGATACTGTCTTTAAATTCGGAGTTTCCTTTATAATTTTCTGCTCTTATTGGGCAGGGATTATTTACAGCTTGATGACAAATACCAGCTTTGACCGGATGTTTAGTTTTCAATGCTATTGAAGGCACAATAGACTGCTGGTGTTGTCTGACTGGGTGCTCCAGGGAGGGAGTGAACACAGTGTAAAGCATTGGGATGCGGATTGGAAGTGGGGCTTTCCACAAGACTTATCTGGGGAAGAAGGCAGATCATGTGTCTTCATCTGCTTTTTACTGTTGAAAAGTCTGCTAATGAATTACAAAGGACACATCACATTAAATTACTCTATTACTCTGAGAATTACAAAGGAAACAAAGACAAAAGAAATGACACCGATCAAACTGCATCGAAGATAAGGTTTTAAATGAAACACTTGCAATCTGACAGGAACGGGTATTCAGAGTTGTTGCTTTCAGCAGTCATTCCATCCCTATCTTGACACTAGTGCTTAGCATGTGTGTAGGGTTTTACTGTGATCTGTATCTAGGGAGCTTTTCCTACCATTAGCAGAATGTGTACAATAGAGCAATAGAACTTACTGCCTCTCTTTGTTAGTTGGCAAATCCATATGCACATCACTTGGTTGAGTTTTCTTTCTTTCGTTAAAGCGCTGGTAACTATGCACAAGAGGTGATCGTATTCACATTTTCCAAAAGGAGTGCAATCTTCTGGTCACTGATATAACAAGCAGAGGACTGGGGGTAACAGTTTAGGTGCTTTGTGTCTGTGCTGAGATGGCTTTTCTAGAGCAGTATACAGGCTGGGCGTTAAAGATACCAGCACAAATATCTGAGCCATCAGAGCAGAATTTAACATTTCAACTTGCCAATCGAAATTACGGATGTTGTAGAGAGAAACCAGAGGGATCAGCAGCACATGACATGGACTATTTGCTCTAAATAAACACCCATAAAAGTATCTTTCAGGCCTGCTCCATGCAATTTCTCAACCAATGTAACTATTTTGGTAAGGGTGGGGTGATTTTTTTTTTTAATTGAAATAGTTCTACTGGTACAACCTGAAGGGGACACAGTTCTATAAGTACAACGGTGTCTTAGAGCAGTATAGAGTTTTTTCCTTTTCCCAAAACTATACTGGTCTAAAACTGCATCCACACAAGGGGAGGCTGTATTCTTTTAACTGCACTAGTATAGGTAAAGCAATACAACTTCTGTGTGTAAACAAGCTTATACTGTGCACTCATTATCTTGGGAGGCCAGTCAAGTTTGGCTCTGCAGAGAACTGGATAACCTGAGTTTCCATAGACCAGGACACTCAGGTCACATTTTAAATCAGGGTTTTTTCAAAACAGCTGAGGGACCACTGGCAGACAAATGACAAGGTGAGTCATTTACAGAACTGTTACATGTGTGAAACTTCAGGGTTTTGCATAGACTGCAGGATAAGCAGATTTTTCTCTATTAGGGAGCATGCTGTGATGTTTATCTAGCATCAGGTTACAATAAGGTGCATAGTTATTAAGGATTTCATGCAACCTAAGTGTATCTAACCTGAATGATCAAAAGCAGCTCTGTTGTATGACTCCTGTAACCAGTTTTCCTACATGATGTTCCTTCCCCTTTCCAAAGGCTGACAATAGATCTGTTACAGGAAATGAGTTGCACAATTTATAGGACAGCCTGCAATAAGCTGCTACAAAAAAAAGGCATGTCCAACTGATTTGGCTCTGGAAAGATAGTCTCATTTTTTGTGAGAGTTTATCTCAGCCCATGGGATTCTTTAACAAAGCTCAACTAGGAAGGGACATTTGACACTGTAGGTGTTTGTTTTGGTGCAAAAGTGGCTGGACATTTATTCCCATTAAAATCTTTATGCGCTCCCGGTTGGACTTTTCAGATGAGCACTGCCTCTTGCTAGAAATAATCACGGTAAATTAACTTTCACTGATTCTATTTCCCACATCATCTAAAATAGCCACGTTGAACATATAGCAAATACTTCCAAATATCATTAATCCTTTCTGCAGTTATGCGTAGGCAGATATGTCATTTATGAGTGTAGGTCAAAGATTTTCAAAAGTGGCTAGTGACTTTGGGTGCCTAATTTGAGACATCTTAACAGCCCCTACATTTTAGAAAGCACTGAGCTCCCCTGCGATCCAAACTTTTTAAGGTTCTCACGTTGGGCATCCAGAATCACTGTTCACTTTTGAAAATCTTGGTCATAAGAGTTCACATATCAAATGAGGGAAGTATTATGGCCTGTTATACAGGAGCTCAGAGTAGATGATCACAACGGTCCCTCCAGGCTTTATAATCTGTGAATCAGACACTTGGCCCCAGAGCCACAAAGGTATTTAGGCTCCCAACTTCCACTGAAATAAACAAATGAAAGTTAGACCCTTAAATACCTTTGTGGATCTGGGCCTTGGCCCTTGGTTCATCAAAGCCAGTGTAGCCTCCACGGGTGATTCATACTTGATGGTTCAAAGAAAGGCAAAGTATCACCATGAAGCACCTAGTCAAGTGTGAAATGCTCTAGGTGGGAGGCAGAATTCCTTCCTGACTCCTAGAGTGATCAACCCTGAAGCCTGAGATTTGATTACCTATATATTTTCCTTATCCTAAATTGCTTAGAAACTGTGTTTTGCAAGCTCTAAAGAGCTTGGTCATATCCAAAACATGCACAGAAAACTACAACTGATCAAATAAATCACTGAATAATTTTTTGGTAGATTCCACAATATCTTTCAAATAAGCTAGCTGATGTTTATTATTATCCCCCATCCAGTTATAAAGCTGGGCCGATAATTTGACAAATACAATAGTACCCTGATTTTATGAACATTTATCTTAGGAATGACTTCTTATATGAACCAAAGAAGAGATGCGGTTCTCTCAAACCAAGAAAAATCAGGCACACTGTACTGTATACATCTGTCACCATTCATTATGTACCCTGTCACTGAATGACTGTAGTTTTGCAATGTTCAATTTTATTAACCCCCTAATTAGTTCATAAAATGGGGGTCCTGCTGTATATTCATGAATAGTTTATTGGAACTACATGCTATTTTAAAAGTACATTTTGATTTGTTGTGTATTCACCTGGCTGGTTCCCTGACCGTGATTCTCTGGTGCATTCATTTATCCTTACACCAGTCCTCCGGGTTTGTAAGCAGCAGGATTCTCAATTTACAGATGGAGCGACTGGCACAGATCTTGCCCCGAAAGATTACACAGGGAGCTTCTAAAAGTCTGGAAGAGCTATGGAGAGTGGGCCCCAGCAGTGCTGCCTTACCGCCCTCTGCTCTGACCACTCTGTAGCACTCCTTCCCAGGGCAAGGAACAGGAGTGGGAGTTTGCCTCCCACTCCTTTGTTCTAACTACTAGGTAACACTGCATCCCTGAGCCCAGAGGAACCTTAATTTCCCCCTCTTTTGCATAAGATGTGCAAAGAGCAGCTAAGCCCTTCCAATACAGATCTCTGTGTTTTCTGGGGTTCATTACTTGTCTGTAAACCATGTGCTCTAAGGTGCCACAAGTACTCCTGTTCTTCATGTGCTAAAAGATGGGCTTGGCTGGCAGCCTAGTGCAAGTGTTGCCCCTATCATTAGTACCCACAGACCTGCCACATGTTTGATGGCAGGTGATTAATGGAATTGTTGATTGGGTTGAAATAGCACAGCTGGGATTTTTTAACATAATGGTCTGAGTGTCAGCATTCGCATTAGATTTCCTGTCTCTTGTCACGTTGCCTCATCTTTATGTGGAAGCCCAGTCCCCAGGTATTTAAAAATACCTATCATTCCTTGCTGACTGTTTTCCTGCTCGCTTCTTTCTAAGCCTGGAAATCAAACCCCTTTTCTTACCCAGACTGTGTTTTCCTCTCAGTTGCATGTGTGCATTGATTCTTTGGACAAACAGTTTCATAACCTGAGCACACACTGATTTGTTGTTACGGAACCCCTCATAAATGCGGAGCTGTGTATGTTGGTTTGTTATTGTAGGGTCACTCTTTAGTACTGGGCTGCATACACTGATTTGCTCCTTGGTGCTGGGCTCTGCCTGCTGGTTTGTTGTTACAGGACGGCATGTGAGTGCTTGGGCCCGTGTGTTGCTTTGTTATTGAAAGGTGACTCGTTCGGCTAGTTTGTTTTGTACCATTGCTCAAGAGTGTTGGGTGCCTGCTGCCATTTTCATTTTTTTGTTTGGTGAAAAAATTGCAACCTATTGCTTGGTAAAGCACAGACCACAGCGGAACAAACTTCCTAACAGCCAGGAGCCTGCAGGGACCATCTCTGGGGCTGGGAAGATAACCCCTGGCCTCTTTGCTAAGACTGCTAACACAGGGCCAAATAGTAAATGACTGAAACCTCGCTAAGGATGAAATGGAGACTCCTTTAAACAACAGTGTGACACAACGTGTTTTCCTGTTGGGTGGAAATACACGATGGCTCGACAATGCATATCAGTTTCCTAACTGGTACTGATAAAACTAACTCTACAGTGTCCAAGGGAGACCAGCTCAGCTCTGTCCCAAAGCAAGCAAACCTAGAGTTTACCCAGCAAATCTAACTGCTTTCCTCGGAATAGCCTCACACTCGCTGAGAGGGGTCACCCGCTCTCCAAGAGGTATGTTCCGCAATGGGACAATGAGGGCTGCATGTACCAGCTCCTGGGGAACCAGAAATGGCACTGCTAAGCTGTGGATTGTGGGGGGAGTAGCAGAAAATGCACCAGTGTGTCTCCAAACGTTCCAGACGTTCGCTTGTCTCCTGTGGGGTTAACTGGTAGGAATGCATTTGACAGCAGCTGTTTGCTTCTTCCTCACATGGTTAGTAGCCTTCTCCTTAGCACATCTTTAATCCCAGGGAGAGTGACCACCTGGCAGGCATTGGAATGCAAAGCTGTCTGAAAACGATAAGTGCAAATCTGTCACTAACTGCTAAATGCACTCTGCAGCTTTGAAAGTCTAGCTGCTGCATTTGTGTTGGGGTGACATGTCAAGCACAGGGCAAACCTCCTCCCAATTCACTTCCCATTGCTTAACAAGCAGAGGTGATAAACCCGGCTAGCAGAGCCTGCCTCTTGGGTTTTGTCTGCACACCAACCCGCTGCAGACCCCTGGGCAGGCACTTTTATTTCTAAGTAATCGTGGCTTAATCTGGTTCAGCTTCACCCTGTTCCTGACTGACGCTAACCTGAAATAAGCCTGATTTAAACCAAAATCAGACTCTCCACACGGGGGTTTGCAGCTGTGGTTTAACTAAATGGGTTTAAAATTGTGCCTTTAGTTAACCCAGTGCCTTGGAAGCCAGACAAGAAAGAGAGTTTTGGTGTTACATGCAGGTGTGCGATGGTGCCTGGCTGGCTCAGGGGCTGGGGTGAGCGAGAGCCTTTATCCTCTGGTCGCTGGTTGGGTTGCAAACCAGTGACTGGCTGTCATTACCACTTGTGGGCTTTCTAGTGGCCTGGGTCCATTTCCTACCACACAGGAATCCACATCACCACAGTCAGCACTAAGCATCACTCTCCATGGCCATCTCCGAGCTGCTGGAGAGTGGGCAAGCCCGGGGACGCCATCTCATCGCTAGAGGCCTGGCCCCTCAAGGATTCAGGCTTGTGTTACACATAATGGGAACAAGGGACTGTCTAAGCTAGAAGAATCCTTCAGCACAGGGGACTCGGGGCCCTTAGGAAGTCAGGGATCAGTGGAACCCCATCAGAAACAACCCCCCTCACCCTGCCCTCATCTACCCCTTCAGGGTGCGATGGTCTCATCTGCTTGTTCTGTGTTTGTACAGCACCTAGTACAGTGCGGCCCTGCTCCCTCACTGGGGTCCCTGGGGGCTGCTGCAATATAAATAATACCCGTAGTAGGGGAACGCTGTCCACAGAGTGGAGCGAGCGCCCCAGGACCCGAGAGGGTGGGAGGCCCATGGCACAAGGCCAGACTTGTTCTCTGTTACACCAGTATGAAACTCCACTGGTTGTAGCCCACGAAAGCTTATGCTCTAATAAATTTGTTAGTCTCTAAGGTGCCACAAGTACTCCTGTTCTTTTTACTGAACTCACTGTTCCTTTTCCTGCCCCCTGTGAAACTGAGACCAGAATGTGCCCCCTCGTATACTATCCTCCCGAGCCTGCAGCCCTACTTCTGTAGGGAGACAGTTACACCTGGGCCAAGTCTCTTCAATCAACGGTGTTCTTTCTGCACAGGTTCCAGCGGGTCCCATCCCCCCAGTATACACCCCCGCACCCTGATCCAATTAAAGGATCAGAGCCCCATTATTAATTATTTTTACACATTGTATTTTATTTCTGGCACTAGTGCTTTCAGTGCCAGCCAGTGCTGGGAAGTGCAGAGACTGCAGGACCTTACGGCAAAACCCTGTCAAATTGAATAGGGAGGGGACACTTTAAAGACCAACAGGATTTCCCTCTCTCTTCAGGTTTCAGAGTAGCAGCCGTGTTAGTCTATATCAGCAAAAACAACAAGGAGCCCTTGTAGCACCTTAGAGACTAACAAATGTATTTGGGCATAAGCTTTTGTGGGCTTTTCGTGATGAAGTGGGTTTTAGCCCACGAAAGCTTATGCCCAGATAAATTTGTTAGTCTCTAAGGTGCCACAAGGACTCCTCGTTGTTTTTCCTCTCTCTTCAGTTCCTTCTGTTGGGTTTTGTATCCAATCCATAGCGGATGAATCCTCTGCTCAGTTCTTCAGGGTAGTTGCTCAAACCTCTAGCACTGTTCCCATTCTCTATTAAGTTCTATGGGGATTTTCCATAGGGGAATTAAACTGAGAAGTAAAGGGGTGGGAGAAGCAGACTATGTCATTGTCTCCTTCAGTGTAGACACTCGCAACACTGACGGGCAGAGTTCTTCTGTTGCTGTAGTTAGTCCACCCCCCAGAGAGACAGGAGCTAGGTCGATGGAAGAAGTCGTCCCTCAACCTAGCACTTTCTATGTTGCTCAGGGGTATGGATTTTTCAAACCACTGAGTGACATAGCTGGGTCGATGAGTTAACCTTTCCCGGAGTAGGAAAATCTCCAGTTAACTTCAGGGTAAGTCTGAGGGGTGGTCTACACCGGAAACTTACATTGGCATAGCTGTCTTTCTCCTGGGTGTGAAAAATCCACACTCCTGTGAGACGTCGTCAGCTGACCTGACCCCCAGTGTAGGCAGCGCTAGTCGATGGAATCATTCTTGCGTTGACCTAGCTACCACCTCTTGGGGAGGTGGATGACCTGTAATGACGGGACAACCCCTCCCGGCTCTGTCGTGAGGGTCTGTGCTGAAGCGCTACAGAAGCGCAGCTGTGCCCTTGGAGTGTGTAAATGTAGTCTGAATTTGGCATGAAGGTTCAGGGAGGATTTTACTTTATCTCACTATCTTGGATATTTGTGAGATGCTCAAATGCTGTCCCTTAATATCTCTCTCCTCACAACCCCTGTGAGGGAGGGCAGGGCTGCTAGCCCCATTTCACAGATGGGGAACTGAGCATAAAAATTTACAGAAGTTACTAGATGAGTAAGGAGACCAAGCCCCATTTCTAAAGCTAATTTAGGCACACAGGCGCCTACATTCCAAGGACTTCTGCTGAGACTCATAAGTGACTGGGGTGCGGACCCTGAACAGGTATTTAGGCGCCTAACTTCCATTCGTGTCTAGAATCTAAATGGGACTAGGCTCCTTACTCACTTGGGGTAACATTTTGTAAAGCCTAAGTGACATCCTCAGGTCCCCTCTGCAGTCTGTGGTAGAGCAGGGAACTGACCTGAGTCCCAGTTTGTGCCCTGCCCATTGGGCCATCCTTCCTCTGAACCAGTGCTTTATCCACACTGTTCAAAGGGGCCATCTCCAGCTGAGCCAGTGAGTGAAAGGATCAGGCAGGGGAGGTAGAACCAGTGCTCCCCTCTGGCCCAGGTGCTGCTCTTTGGCCGGGCAGTAATCAACAGTTTGCTTTAGCATTACTCTTGTGCCTTTGATAAGCAATTTCCCCATAAACAGCCTTTCAGACTGTTTACTCTCACTCACTCCTTTTCATATGGAACCAGAGCAAACTCCCCTTATCTTCTCCTCCTTGAACTCGGGCGTGGCCTTCCTGAGGGTGGATATTGTTAAGCAAACAGGCAGGTGGTAAGTCCCACAGGTTTCCATGGCTGACAGAGAGCTTTGCAGGCCCTGAACTGCAGAATGATCAGGCTAATGCTGTCTGCAAACTTACACGGTTGTCAGGTCAAGTACAGCCGACTGGAGCAATGACTTAACTCTCTCTCAGGAATCTGGTCTCATGCACTGAGGGAGGAAGCTAAAAAGATTCTGAGGTTCAGTGTTTATAGATTCCCATGCCAGAAGGGACCACTGTGATTATCTAGTCTGACCTCCTGCATAACACAGGCCCTAGGACTCCCCCGTAATAATTCCTGGTCCACTAGAGCAGGGGTGGGCAAACTACGGCCAAGGAGCTGCATCCGGCCCTCCAGACATTTTAATCCGGCCCTCGAGCTCCCGCCGGGGAGCGGGGTCCGGGGTTTGCCCTGTTCCGTGTGGCTCCTGGAAGCAGCGGCATGTCCCCACTCCAGCTACTACGTGTGGGGGCAGCCAGGGGGCTCCGCACGCTGCCCCTGTCCCAAGCGCCACCCTTGCAGCTCCCATTGGCTGGGAACCGTGGCCAATGGGAGCTACAGGGGCGGCGCCTGCAGACGGGGCAGTGCGCAGAGCTGCCTGGCCATGCCTTCACGTAGGAGCCAGAGCGGAGACATGCCGCTGCTTCTGGGAGTCGCTTGAGGTAAGCGCCACCTGGAGCCTGCACCCCTGACCCCCTCCAGCGCTCCAACCCCCTGCCCCAGCCCTGATTCCCCTCCCACCCTCCAAACCCCTCAATCCCAGCCCAGAGCACCCTCCTGCACCCCCAACACCTCATCCCCACTCCAGAGCCCGCACCCACAGCCGGAGCCCTCATACTCTCCCGCACCTCAAACCACAATTTCATGAGCATTCATGGCCTGCCATACAATTTCCATACCCAGATGTGGCCCTCGGGCCAAAAGGTTTGCCCACCCCTGCACTAGCTTAAAAAATCCAGTCTTGATTTAAAAATTGTCAGTAATGGAGAATCCACCACAGACCTTGGTAAATTGTTCCACTGGTTAATTACACTCACTGTTAAAAATGTGCACCTTGTGTTCAGTCTGAATTTGTCTAGCTTCAACTTCCTGCCATTGGCTCTTGTTATATCTTTAAAAAGCAACAGAGGGTCCTGTGGCACCTTTAAGACTAACAGAAGTATTGGGAGCATAAGCTTT
>NW_020664404.1:12793852-12876907 GCF_002925995.2 Terrapene triunguis
GGCGGCAGGTCCTTCCCTCCGGGAGGGACTGAGGGACCCGCCGCCGAATTGCTGGACGTGCCGCCCCTCTCCGTTGGCCGCCTCAAGCACCTGCTTGCTGCGCTGGTGCCTGGAGCCGGCCCTGCTTGTGGGACTTAGTAGCAGAACCTTTCATGAGCACTAACCGTGCACGCCCCAGGCCAGCAGCTGCAGAGCCTGCATTCTGGTCAGGATGGAGAACTGCAGGCTAGGAGCTGAGGTTGTGGATACCGCAGCTTGGATCAAACTTCAACTTGGGTGCGATTCAGCCTGACCCAGAGCTGCACCCACACCCAGTTGGGGATAGAGCCAAGCAGGGGCTCTCTCCCCTTCAGGAATCAAACAGTGGAACCTGTGCTATGCACCATTCCCCTTGCTCAAACCCTAGTCGAAAGCAGCCAAGTGGTTTCCAGCACAGTTTTGTTCCTCTTTTAGTTAAAGACCCACTGGCCCATTCGGCTGGTCCCTGGATGGGCGCTCAAGGCAGATTTCACTGTGCTGTGAAGAGACTTTAAAGGAGTCATGCCCCCTCCACCCAACTTCAGCACATTTTGGTTGATTTATTTATTTATTCATTTCAGGCCCCAATTCTACCCTCAGATGCTTAGAGTAGCACCATGAGGTCCAGTGGTGCCAGGTGCAGAAGGTACACATCATGAGAAACAGACAGTAAGTTCATCAGGGCAGGGACTAAATAGAGAAGACCGGGAGGGAGGGGAACCTGAGGCACAGAGCAGGGAAGTGACTTGCCCAAGGTTGCACAGCAGGTCACTGGCAGAACAAGGAACCGAACACAAGCCTCCTGGCTTCTAGCCCAGGGCCCTACCCACTCGCCCGCCCTGCCTCTTATGGGTGATGGGCCTGTGCTTTGCACTGAGTTCAGCGAGAGTCCTGGTCAGGCACGCAGAGGCAGGACTTGCCCTTCACAAGGGGCACTGACCTCAGAACACAGAGACGTGGCTACTGCATGAAAGGCAGGGAACACAATAACTGGCACTGCCAATGGAAACGGCCCGGGCACGTAGGGTCCAGAGGCCAGAACGTGCCTGGTCTCACTGCACTGCTGTTCTTCCCAACAAAAGCCTCGTCCCTGCGTTTCTCCTTAACACAGCAAATGTATATTGGGCTGATGCTCACAGGGGCTGCAAAGCTTTTTGCTAACAAAGATTAGGTCCCCATTCATAGCGCAAGCCCCAGAGCTCTATGCCCTTAAGTAGGCACCATGCATAGCAAGATCAATGAGATTTTATCCTGAGTCTCCTGGCGTTTGATGTTCTTCTTAAAGCCCTGGCTCCCGGAGTTGTAGGAGAGTCTCGGCTTTCAAAGTACCCACGCGAAACCTTGGAAATGCAACCCTTCAAGGCTCAACATTGAGAAGGCAAAAAGAGCCCCCAGGTTCCTGGTTTGTTTTTTAAACCAGCCTTGTAATTTTGGGGGCGTCTGACTCACGCTTGGCATTAGCACAGTGCAAGGCTTTCCCCCTTTTCGGAGCAGTTTAATGGCTCCTGCAAATGACCCTCAAGTGGCTTGTTAATTACTGGCGGGTCTCAGCAGGACATGCCATCTGAATATGTAAGCAGCGCTGGTGATCAATGCCAGGAGGAGGGCCTCTGCTGTGAGAACCAGACGCGCTTTGTTTATCCCTGGGCTTGGATGTGGATTGGAGTTAATCAGGCCAAAGCCCATGCTGGGGGATGTGGGATCCTCATGCTGCTGGGGCTCTGCAGCGGGGAGGGGACTCGGGAAGGGCTTCTCGACCTCTGCTCCAACACCAGACATGCTTGGCCTCTCCTGGGAGCCATCCCAGAATCCTTCGGGCTTGCTCTTCGGGGGCGCCATGAGCACTGGCTCTGTGGTGTGGGGGAGAGGGGTGCTCTGAGCATGACCAGCAGCAAGGGGACAGGAACCTGCATGCGCTCATCACCATTCCCATGGGGGTGGCATGATTTGCACCCCTAGAGAGGGCGTCCAGCTCTCGGAGGGAATGCATGACAGGGCTGGGCCAGGCCAGCAATCAGGGCAGGGAGGAGGGGTCCCCCAGGCCCTGTGCAGATGGTGAGGGAAGCACGAGTCACATGGGTAGCAAACTTCCCCAAAGTCAGACAGCCCTTCAGTAACAGGCGGGACACCTTGAGCAAGGAGAAACACAGGGCTGGAGAACAGGGATTGCTGGGAATGAGCCAGGTTAGGCTGTGGGCTAGTCTCCCCTGGGGCGTGGGGAAGGTCCCGTTGCTCCGGATACTTTCAGCTAGACTGGACAAGGCACTAGCAAGTGGGGAATGCCTTGCCCTGTCCTGGGGATGGGCTAGGTGGGACCTGTCCAGCCAGGAAATGCAGTCGGGCTTCGCCAGCTGAGCCTGTTGGAAATGTGACCTTCTCCTAGTCGTGATGTGGCTTCTGTTATCTCTTACTTCCCTGATCCTTAAAACGGGGGGAGACCCTGGCCCTGGAGCAATGTCACAGGGGCAGGGGGCTGCTGGAGACTTATTGACAAGGGACAGATGGGCTCGAGGAATGCTGTACAGTAAAGCTGGCTGCCACCAAGGGCCGCCCCCCCCCACCTCCAGAATCAGGTCAGGACCAGCCTGTGCATGGAGGGAGAAACCTCTCCCTTCCACTCTCTGCAATCCAAATGCTGTGCTCTTCTCTACCAAACCACTCACAGGAGGTGTCATTCTCCATACCTTACCCAGAGAGAAACTGAGGCCTGGTGCGAGGCAGTGACTCGCCCGAGGACCTGCAACATGCAGTTCAGCCCCTTGTATGTATGCATAATGACATGATTGCATGCTATGCTTTCCCTCGGCCCCTGGCCCCGTTCAGGGCACAGGACGGACCTGCTCGGGGTTGTGTCCTGGTTGTGTAGTGAATAGTAGTGCCCTAGGAGTCTGGCTGCAGCTCCAGCACTCCTTGGGAGTGGGGTGGGGCTTTCTCTTGTTACACAAACCTCCACATCCCCACTACCCAAAAGGTCCCAGAGGTGAGACTGAAGGACATGGCTAAATTGTGTAACTGGGGGGGAATCTCTTCCTTGTTTTTAAGATGGGGGAGAAAAGCAAGAGAGAGAGACCCATTTAGCTCTTCCCATCCCAGAAGGGAGGTGTTTCACAAGCTTTGTCCTCCAATGAGAGGCAATCTATGAATTCTCCTGACTCATTCTCATACCACCATGCGCATGTCCCCCTTCATTGGGCTGCTTGGTAGTCTTTCACAAAGCCTGTCTAACTATGTCATGCCTCAGCTATCAGAGTGTCCTGCTCAAATGCACTCATGTGCGCACAGGCACATATTATTTGTTTAATCAAAGGGGCCCAAATGCCACCTCACCATCTTCTGGGACCTGAGAAGTAGGAAGGAAGCCAGTGAAAGTCTCCCACCATCACCACCATTCACTCCCTCTGGAATCTCAAGCAAGCCAATCACACCCCCAAGCAGGGCTGTTTGGAGCTTGTTGGGAAGTTGATATTTTCCCCCATGAAAATTGTATGATGAAAACAAAACATTTTTCGTTTTTGTCAAAAATTGCCTTTGAATTTTTTGGGCTTTTCATCAAAAAATGGAAACGCTTTTTTTTTCTGCAGTGTTTGACAATGGAAATGTTGGGTTCTGTGGGTTGGTTTGGTTTTTTTCCCACAACATGACAACCAAAATAATTTTTTCTACAAAAATGTCCATTTGGTTGCAAAAGCTGTTTTCTGTCCCCACAAAAAATGTGTTGATGGAAAAATTTTGCCCAGCTCTATGGTATTGCAGGCTGCTGATGGATCGAATGATTTCAGCATGGACACATTGGCCCTACCCTCAGCTGGTTTGCCTTCCTTGATCCTTTTCTTTCCCTGGGCTAAGCTGGTTCCCCGTCATAAGTTAGAGCAGTCTGAGGACTGTTCTAGTTTCCAGTGGCTGCCGGGGGCCCGAAGGCCAGCAGCTGGGGAGCTAACAGAGTGGGCAGAACCCTGGTTTGGCCGTTCCCAAGGCAGGATTTCAGAGGAGCTGTCTCTGGGTGGACAATACCTGGCCGCACTCGCTGCTTGGCTTTGGAGTTCATTAGTTTGGGTATGTTTGAGAGCATGAATGGCTTTGCAGAGCCAGCCTGCCTCTGGGGTGAGCGCTCAGCCCTGCCACACAAGAGACAAATCGTTGGGGTCCAATCCACCCTCCCCAAGATCCCACTGGGGGGAAATCAGAGCTCCTCGTATTCTGCTGTGGGGAGTCAGCCCCTGGCACTTTGTGGCTTGCACAGTTGCCAACTTTCACGGGGTAAATAAGCACCCCGACTTTCACAATAAGCCAAAAATCAAGCTAATCCCATTTCAAAACAAGGCCGAAACAAACCAATCCCTAAGAACCCCAACACTCTATGTGACTAGATCCCCCCGGCGTGCAGTCTGGGACTGTGGTGGGCCTGCTGTGCACCCCTGACTCTCTCCCACCCTTGCCCCTGCTTCCCCCCTCCCCCTTTGCCCCTGCTTCCCAGGAGCCAATCAAAAAGAAGCAACAAGCTACAGGCCAAACAAGCAACAAGCTACAAGCCAAAAACTAGCCAACAGGCAACTCACAAGCCAATTAAGCCAAAAATAAGCCCAATTTCTGCGTTTTTTTTCCATGGGTTTGGCCTGTCTGGTGGCTTGATCCTGCATGGTGCTGAGGGCCCCCCGCTGCTGCTCAGGAATGTTCAGTGCCTTGGCAGGAACAAGCGTTTGCTGCTTTGCCACCAGGGACTGGAGCAGTGCCCCGAGCTCAGTGGTGCTGAGTGGTAAGGGATTCCCTCTGCCACAGGAGCACCCCTCCCCAGGAGGCCTTGAAGCACAGAGGCAGTACAGGGAGAATGTGTGTGGGGATGGGGGAGGTATAATGGAGATTAAAGCCAAAGAAGCAATTGCAACGGTGAAAACAAAGCACGATACTGGAATATGCCAGGGACCATTTTATTTAAATATGTCAGTTCGTTTATTGGTCAATAATACAACAAAAGACCTTTTATTGTGGATCTAGTCATTTAATCATAGTGTAGTTATCATGGCTTTAACACCGTGAGTTAGATTTTAGAGATAAAGGGATACTGAAAAAGCTGGAAGCATGAGCTGAGCTGAGATCTTTCACTCTATTTTTCCTAGAGGAGTCAGGTCCGTGCCAATCCAGACCTCTGCACCTCCATGATACTCACAACAAGTTTGCTTGCCAATAGCAACCCTCTTGCTGTCTCTGATTACTAGTGAGCCCTGCAGGGGTTGAGAGGAAGGATGGTCTTGTGGTTAAGTTGTTGGCTAGGGCTCAGGAGGCCTGGGTTTAAATCCTGAGACTGTTCCAGAATCCCCGTGTGACCTTGGACAAGCCAGTGAATTGCTCTGTGCCTCAGTTTCCCATCTGTACAGTGAGGATAACAATAGTTCCTTTCTGCCACCCTTGTCTGTTTAGATTGTAAACTCTTCAGGGCAGGGAGTATCTGTGTATGTACAGCACCTGGCACGATGGGGTTCCAATCTGTGTACCCAGTTACCCAGTGTAATACTAATTATAAAAAGAATGCCGTCTGTTCATTGTGTCTAAATTACCGAGACTGCTTTGAAAATCTCAACCATTAGTGTGATTAAATATTAAGACAAACGCCTGTGCCTCTCCTCTCAGCCAGACTGTAACGGGCCAGAACATTTATCACACGTGGAAGAAAAACAAATAGCATTTGCAATGTTTAACAATAGTGAACAGTAACAAAGGAGACAGAGCTAGTGGCATTCTCAATGGCTCTGTCCATTCCAAGGTCAAATTCTGCTCTCTGCCTCCTGGGTGCCTCCGCTGGGAGGTGCGGTTCTGTCACTGAGAGCAGAATTTGGCTCCTAATGTTTTTGCAAGAGATGCTTCACATTGAAAATCCTGCAGACTAGAGCCGTTTCCCAGTGCAGTGTCTAGCAATACAGACACCGAAAGGAAACAGTGCTTTCACAACCCCTGAGGACAAGGGCAGAGCAGATAACGCTTATTGGTTTGGTTTTTACAAATAATACAGCATGTAGAAAAGGGAAAGCCCATACAAAGGAAAGTAACTAGCACGCTGCATTTTTTTTTTGCTGGAAAACTGTTTTGTGCAAAAAAAATCCCCAGCTCTAGTTAGCAGTTCTGCCTCCCCTCTAGGTGCTCTGACCTCCCCCTCTTTGTGAATTACATGGTTCTCTTGGTGACCATGCACAGAACAAACTCCTTGTGCACTACTGTGAAAGTAGCGATAAAAATCTCTTGGCCTATATGCACGAAATATAGATCTATGTATTTACAACATTCACAGAACATTCTGAAGAGCTATTTACACCTGAGTGAGTACGTTTTGCTGGCCAGCATTGGCCCAGTTCGGACAAAGCTGTGGCGGGGTTGCCAGGGGAAGGAAACGTCCACGAAATTCCCCTTGCAGAGCTTGTCTTCCCAGATTCGCCGATCAGGGTGGGGTTTAATGTCAAGGAGGGTGTTGTGCATTTCCCACAGCCCTGCCTTTATCCTCCTCAGTCTTCTTCTCAGCCTTCTCTAGTGAGGGCTGCATGGAAAGGCCAGGTCAGAATCCCAAGAGGACAGCACCACGCGGGCAGCTTGATCCCCGCCATGCATTAATCGGTGGGTGGGTGATGACCTGAGCCTTTGTCCTTATAAGCACTTAGACTTCAAATCCTTGGGGATTGGTTCCTGGCTGCACAGGGCTTATTCCCTGCCACCCCCAGGGTGGGACGAGCCTTGAGTCCCATGTTGGTAGCCTGGCCATGCTCATCACTGAGCTGCAGGATCTCTGTCACCCAGAGGAGAAGAGCTTGCTTCAGTTGCAGCCACATTCCTCGATGATCATGTCTTCATGGTGGCGGAGGACGACTTCCCCTTTCTCATAGTACAGCATGGAGAGGGGGCTCATCTTGACTGGAGCACAGGCTGGACAGGGCACCCGGTTGGGCTGGTACAGCTTCAGCAAACTCTGTTGGGAAAGGGGAAGGCGTTAGTCACCTGGCTTGTACCAATGCAGCCTGTGGCCAAGGTTTACCAACAAGTCTAGTGACTGTGGGTGCCCCACTTGAGACCCCTTACAGAGGCCTGATTCTCAGAAAGTGCTGAGCACCCCCCCCCCGGGAATCCGGCCCTGGCAAGTCCTCTCTAGCCGTGCACCCAAAATCACTAGTCCCTTTGGAAAACGGCCAGTCCTGGTAGCACACACAAGCTCCAACCATGAACCAGGACCCCCCTTGTGCAAGGTGCTGTACAAACAGAACAAAAGCTGCTCCCTGCCCCCAAATAGTCCTTGTTCTGTGAGTAGCCCTGCTGAAATCGGTGAGGTCACTCCTAGAGCACGGTACCCACTCAACAGCAGTATGGGTGGCCCTTAAATAGCCTGGATGCACCAATGTTCCCAGGATAGGACCTGCTGCAGGTAAAGGAGCCAACCCTTGCACAGAACCCCATTGGCTGCAGGGCCTGACTGATATTCCTGTGGCACGAAGGAGCTGCTTTCAGGGTGATGCTTAGGCCAGCGGATAGCAACTGCTTGAGAACCTCCCCGTCACCCCAGTCTTAATTCACCCCAATGTGTTCAGGTGGCAGAAGCCCTGTGCCCTGAGACATTTTAAAACCAGACTAAACCATACACTAAAAAGCATAGGGGCCAATCCTGCAGTGGCTTTAGGATGGGAACGGGGACATGGACTGTGGACTTAATGGGTCCTTCCCGTTTCGAATGTCTCTGGTTCTAGGATGCTGTGGTTGGCTTAGCAGCTCACGTGAAACAGAACTTGGGAAACTGCCCACTATTCTTTGTGTTTCACTGTAATCTCCATGCGCATCAGACCACACCCTGCACAGAGCCAGGGGACAGCTCATCCCGTAGTGCTGGGGGGCAGTTCAGGGAACCTCTGCAGGAAACCTCTGCTCTAGCAGAGAGCAAGAGGCCTCATTTACCTGAATATATGCATGGTTAGTTGGTTTGAAGGTCTCATCCACGGGCGCTGGGCACTCTCCCTCACACCGGTAGGCGTTGTACTTCTTGGGGTAGACGATCCAGCTTCCCCAGCCGGTCTGCTCAAAGTTCACGATCATATCTACCCTCCTGCACAGAGACCTGCCTTCCTCCCCAAGGCCCGGGGTGGAGAGGTCGGCCATTTTAATCCTTTGCCTCTCCTGCTTGTTCCGGCGGTGCCGGCGGTTCCCCAGCTCTTTGGCAGCGTTGTCAATCATGACATGCTTGGAGGTCTCCGCAGTTCTGATGAGGGTGGATGCCCGGGAGGGCTCTGCTGAAGGTTTATCTTTGGAGAAGACAACCAGCAGGACCTTGTCTGTCACACCATGGGACACGGCTGGCTCCGCCTTGCTGGAGCCACTGGAATTCTGCACACCCGTCGATCCAGTGGCATTGCTGTCTGACCCGGTCCTCTCCTCCCTCTCCTGCCCCTGGGAGCCCTGAGCATCTGCATGCTTCCCATTGCCGGAGGCCACCCCTTGGTGGAGCCAGGACTGAAGCAAGCTGGTGATGTTGAACACTCTCCAGGAGGAGTGGCTGACAGCAGGACTGCTGGTGAAGGTGCCCAGGAAGAGCCTGTCCACGCGGGTCTGGTTGCCCTGGTGCTTGCGCTCGTGGCTGTGGTAGATGTCCACCGTCACATTGTGGGACTGGGGGAAGGACGGCAGGCGGACCCGCAGCTCGGCCAGCCTCACCTCATGGCTGCCGGAGATGGAGGTCATGTCGAAAGAGAGAGTCCAGTGATCCCCAGCCTGGAGAGAACCTGCAAGAGACCAACACAGTGCCAGAGGTGAGGGACCTGCCCAGCACAAAGCATTCGCCCCACAGCCCTTTCTGGGGACTGTAAAGAATCCAGGGGTTGCCCACGGGGCACTGGTACTGCAGTGAGGGGCGGGCAGAGCTGCAATGCCCCCAGGAGAGCACTGGGGGGCACAATGCCTCCTGGAGCTTCTGGGGGTGCAGCTGCTCTGTGCCTGCTCACACAGTCCCTCCCCCCCCCATGCCCACGAAGTCTAGTCCTGCTGCTTGGTGCAGGGGGGAGCAGAGCAATGGGCCAGGCCTGGGGGAGCAGGCCTCTCGCTGTCACAGTGGTCATGTCCCCCAGGTGTGGGATGCTTTGCCCCATTCCAATGGATCTCCCCCAGTCTGGACCCAGATTTACCCCCCTACTCCCGACATGTGGAGTCGTATCTTGTTTATTGGTTTAATTTGCTAGGGCTGGGTTCTGCCTGGCCTCCCAGGGTGGCACAGCGGGTAGGGGCAGAGGGGGCAAGGAGCCTTCTCCACCTTGTTTACATGGGCCAGGGAGAACTGCCGCTCTGTGCTGGGTGAGAGAGCACAGGCCCCAGCTCCATTCTTCACCCCGAGGCACCAGCCACCTTGCCTGGCCTTCACACAGGAGAGCATGCTGCCCCTCACTAGGGGAGGTAGGAATAGACCCACAGCATCTGCACCCCGCATGGCGCCAAGAGATATCTGCCTAGTGCTGGCCCTGGGGCACTGCAGTGCCACCCTGTCCTGGCCTCGCTGGGGGCTGGGCCTTGGTGGTCCTGGCCAGCCCTTTTCTATAGTATGTATTTAGATGTACCGCTCTCTAAAGGCACAAAGCCAACCCTCCCTGGGCCAAATGAGCTACGAAGTGACGCAGCAGCTTCCCCAGAGCCAGGAAATACGGCAGGAATGAACCCCAAACTGCACCGTCCCTTACCCCACCAATACCAGCCCCGCAGCAGCAGCTGAGGCCTTGGCTACACGTGTAGTCGCGCAGCCAGCGCTGCGAGAGCTCTCTCGCAGCGCTGCAAGTACTCCACCTCTCCGAGGGGAATAGCTTGCAGCGCTGCAGGCTCTGATTACACTGGCGCTTTACAGCGCTGCACTCGCTGCGCTCGGGGGGGGGGCGTTTTCACACCCCTGAGCGCAGCAAGTTGCAGCGCTGTACAGCGCCAGTGTAGCCAAGGCCTGAGGGTTTAATGCACCCCACTAGTGCAGTCTAATACTAAATGATGGTCATACCCCCAGCAAGAGGGGCAGATCTAATCCTATGCCCTCTGCTCTACAGGAGGTCAAACTGCGACTCCTCCCCATATCCACCAGCTGCTTCTCCCAGCATCCCTTCCACCTTACCCCAACTGAGCTGCAGCCAGCTTGCCCTGACCCGGGCTCCAGTCTCTACTGAGCACTGATTAACACAGTCCTGCAGTTAATGAGGGCTGGGGGTTCAAGGAACCTCTAAGGGAATGAGTGGTCAAAATCTCATTACAAATCAATGGGATTGTGGCTTCTAATTCACTTAGACACCTTTGAAAATCCCAGCCTAAGTAGTTTCCTTTTGTTGGGTTGTTTGAAAATGTAAAGCACCATAGCATCCACCAATCAGCCAGGCGAGGCTTCGAGATCCCATTCATTCCCATAGGATCCGAGTGCTGCATAAATACCTACTTCTCACCTAGTGCTTTTCATCAGTCGTTCTCAAAACCCTTTGCAAAGGGGATGGGGAAACTGAGGCACAGAGCAGTAACGTGACTTGCCCACGGTCACTCAGCAGAGCAGTGGCAGAGCTGGGACTAGAGCGGAGTCCTTGCCCAGGGGTCTAGCTTCTACCCCACACTGCCTCCCGATAGAATTGTTCATTAATGCTGTTCATGCTGTTGCTATTGGGTAAAATTTGCAAATTTTACCCAAGTGACTTAGGGTAGGTGCTTTTGAAAAAGCTCCCTGTTGTCAGTTATTTACAGCATTAACAATATAAAGTCATGCGACTTAAGAGTGGAGAAAACAGGAATTATGCTGATGGGAAGAAGCCCCACCCTTATTCCAAAGCACTAGAATAAGGTTTGCCAGGGCGTCTGTTTCCTTCCTTCTAGTAACTTTGCTAGGTGGTTGGTTATTTAAAACTTTCCTGGATCTGGCCATGCTTGCTTCTGCAGCTATTTTAAAGGCTTTGCTTGTCATCATACAGTCTTTGTTCAGAATCTGAGGCCACTGCCGCTGCAGTCGGCAGGCCGAGGGCTCCCATGAATGGAGTGAGAAATGCAATGCCCACCTGTGTGCTAAGGCTTTGAAAACTGCCTTGTGAATTAGACAGTCTGCTCCCTTCGCCTTCCCCAGGGGCTGTTCTCCTTGCTGTGTCCACGTTCCCCTTTGCATCCAATAAGCAGTTAGTTAAAATCACTGCACTCTGCCCCTAAATACTGCAATAGCACCCAGATTCTACAGCCTGAGACGACACTGGCGTGTTGAAGGGCACTAGCCAATCTCCCTGATCCCACGCTGGCCTTTGGCAGGCTAAGGAAGGGAACTACTCCTCTGTACAAAGATTTGCCTTTCCAAATAACCTGCCAGCCAAAGTTTGGATACCAAGGGCAACACCTTAGCTTTTCAACCACTGGCAGGGGAAGCCAGGGCAAGCCTCCTCCCACTGCAGAGTTCAGGATCCAGGCTCAGGACTGATCCCTTCAGAGCAAGACACCCCCACCCCGCCTCCTCCATCCACGGTTCTCTCCCTCTCTCCCCCCACATGCCACCCGTTAACAAAACAGCAACTGGCTATTGCCCAAGCTTGTTCCTGCCAGATGTCAAAACAGTACAGATGTGGATTGGGTCCCCATGGGGTCCCTGCTTCACAGACGTCTGGGGTCCCAATCCACAAAAGCAATGGATAGAAGCACTGGAATAGCCAAGGCCCTACAGGGAAGAGTCTGATAAGCAGCAATCAGTCAATGAGGTACTGACAAACCTGAGGGCTCAACCCCCATCACCGTATTGCTGCTGCTGAGCCAGGTCCTAGGGCAAGCTAGAAACACAGGGAAGGAAGAAAGGAAAAAAAGAAAGAAAAAGAATAAATGAACATCACCTACTTCTAGCCACGAGGCTTAAGACTGAGTCAGATTCCTGCAGTGCTGATGTCTCCATGGTGGGCTGTCCCAGGTGATTCCCAATGACCAGAGATCTGTACAGCTGCATCATGTACAACGGGTACCGGAGAGCAGGGTGTGGGTGCCGGAAGCCACGGACTGTAGACAAATTCTTTAGCCCTGGGCTAGGTCCTGCTGTATGTAACTGCTGCTCATCCTTCTGCTGTGAGACCCCGGTCAGCTCTGATGTGCCCAGCTGCATGAGGATGAGAGCCCAACACACCAGCTCCAAGCCACACATGTTCCTGGGTGGCATAGCTGCTGCTGCTCTCTGAACTAAGCTTCTTACACTTCCCTCTGGCTCCTTTCAACACCCGGAGCTGTCTGGCTCTCCGAGTGTCTTTCCTCTTCACTGCTGCACTATATACCTGAGGCTCCCTGAGCAGGCTCTAGCCTGCAACCCTTTGATGTCAACACTCCCTCCATCCTGAGTCCAGAGCTGTCAAACCTTCTACAGTCTCCACATGGTCCCTATTCTTATGCAACCCCTCCCTCTAATGAGGAAGTGATGGGAAGACACACAGAGCAGGTGATTAATTACCTCTCAAAACTCTTCCCCATTATGCATTGGCCCAAACTGGAATGTGGCCTGAGTGATCATTTCCCAAGGGCCTGAGAATGGTCAGATCCTGAAATTCCCCTTCATCCTGGTGCATTTGCTGGTGGCTTCTACTTTTACACTTTGCCCAGAGAGAGGGAATCTGGATTTGGGTGGCAATGTCTCTGCTTGTTAGAAGCTCATGATTTTAGTCTGGGTGATTGCTGTGTGACACTTGTGAAAAGGGGGCTGTGGAGGTGAAGGGTGAATTGTTTTATTTGGGACACTTTGCAGTGCAATAAGTGCAAAATAAAGTTATTTAGAGCATGGAAACAGGCTGGCTGCTTTTAACAGCAGCAAACTGGAAGTGAAGTGTCATGAGAGACAATATAAAGCTAAATCTTTTATGATAAGGAAAGCACCCAAGATTGCAGAAGAACAAAGAGGAGAGAGAAGACCAGGGAATTTCACTCCCTGTTTTTGCTTGTTGCTTTAGTTTTGTAAAGAACCTACCAGCTCCTTTTTACTGAGAGTCCCATTAGAAAATAGAATTCTCTCTGTATGCCCATTCTGGAGTGAAGTTAGACAATAACTGAATTTCTCTAACCAATAAGAGGAAGCAAAATGCTTTTTTGAAAACATCCCAGTTTCAAAGCAGAATTTCGTCTCTCTTCTTCAACCGGGCAGAGAAATTCACATCAGTAACATGCCCTGAGGTCAAAGTTTGGTCCTGTGTTCAGTCTTGTTTACGTTGTGCCGTACTATTTTATAAATCAGTAGAGTCCTCTTGAGTAACACTTTTTACAGCAGCACTGTCACATTGCCAAGCATTTCCCCAGTATCCATCACGGTGCTGGGAGAGCGCTGTGCTTCTGGAAGTGCTCCTGTCACATGAGGCATCCTATGTGGCCCCTTGTTTTTATGGCATGTTTCATAAAGAGTAGGGGCGCTGATCGAGTCCTGGCCAAATTCCAATTAGGATAATTCTATTCTGCCTCCCTAAATTCCACCCCAAGCATTTTCAGTCAGATAGAATACTCTCCTGCTAACAATAGGATTATTTATTGAGTAAAATGCTGCTCCGTGTGAGAAGGGGGATCAGAACCTGGCTTGGGGAGAGTAAGGACATACTGGGTGTTTGTGGGAAAAGTCAGGAATTGAACAGAGATCTCCCAAGTCCCAGTCTACTGCCTTATATCTAAAACTAAATCAGGCTCCTAAATCTTTATATCCTATCTATCTACTGTGCAAGTTTTATTTATTGTACGATGCCATCTGAAGCAGGTATATTAGAGGACAATCATGAGTGTAATTTAGTCCCTAGCCTTGATGGAATAATACATGTGTAAGGTCTATAGGGAACTGTCTGGCTCCATGTGATTCAATGGATCTTTCCGCTAACTCAGAGTTCCAAAGGTAAGCTCTGGGGTACAGAGATCTCTTGTGGATTTGCCACTCCCTGAAGGATTTTGGACCCATAAGCCAGCAATCCTGTATCCATTTAAGGACCCAGTGGTTTCCTGTGTGGAAGCTTATGGAGGAAATTTGAGTGCCGGATCTGGTCTTGTGTCATTTTTCCCCCCGATCTGTGATGGGCATAAACTGGATAATAATCTATGGAATAAAAACATTTGTTTGCTTAATCCAGTCGTACTTTGACACAAACTGCTGCTGTAGGTGAGGAATATTCTTTGCCTTGCAGCTCTCCAGTTGGAGGGGCCATGAGGGAATGTTTCGATTCCTGCTCCACCACAGACTTCCCGTGTGACCATGGGAAGTCGCTGAGTCGGTCTGTGCCCCAGCTCTATCCGTATGATGGGGACAAGACCACTTCCTTCCTCACAGAGGTGTGGTGAGGATAAATTCACTAGACTGTGAGGCACTCGGTGAGGCGGGCCATACCTAACATAAATAAATGGAGATGGCCCATCCGTAATAGGAGAAGAAGCGTATGTCCTGGGTCAGGTCTTTCACCACCAAGCTTGCCCCCTGAAACCAACGTCTGCCACTGCTCTAACCAAATCTGTGCCCTTGGAAACCCACCTCTCCCCAAAGAAACAGACCAGTGCCCTGGCTTCCTGCTCTTCATTTAATAACCCTCAAGGACTCTCCAGCCAGCTACCATAATGAGATCTGCAGCAGCAAGCCCAGCCACCAAACGCCAACCCCTCCCAACAGAGGGGAGGAAGCTGTGACTCTAGGAAGAAGGGCACCAGCCTCTCCGGTGCTCAGAGGTGTTCTCTACGGCACACTCTGTTCTCCCAGCCAGTCATTGGCAATAGCCCTGCCAATACGCCTCCACCCTACATGAAAGAATCCATGCTTGTTCTGATGCTTCAGATCTCACTTGAATGTCCAATCAACTTCAAAGCAAATCCTTTCATCTTGATTTGAAGGTAAGTTCCAGCATTGATTCACAATCCACTCGAGTTTGTTTACTTTGTTTCCTTTCATAGTGCCTCGCGCCTTGGCAACGTGACGCCACGTGTCTGGAACCTGCATCTGACCTTGCGTCTGCCACGGGCAGCAGAGGAGCCGCAGTCGTCACTACTAGAAGCAACGATGCCCCACCCATCAGATTGCAAGGTAAGGCAAGACCGCTAAAAGCTCATTGGAGGCTAACCCAAACAATGGTCCAGATTCATCCCTGGCACAATCCCATTTACAGAGGTCAATTTGATCCATTATGCTAAGTTCTGAAGGCTGCTGAATGCAACTTCAGTGGACCACCAAGGAGAGTGGGTTACAAAGGCGGAGGGCCTCCTAATGAGACATCCCTTCCAGTGGCCCTGGAGAGTTCAGCCCCAGGACCAAGAGCCTCCCAGCTCACCTTAGCTGTTGCAATGGGATATAAAGCGAGAGGCATCTCTGAGTTAGTGGGTCCCAGACAGCTTAGCGCAGATTGTCACCAACAGCTTCATGGCACCCTCAAATGAACAGGAAGCCAGTACCAAGACCTGAACATGGGTGCAATAGGACCATAGTGGCCTGCCCTGCTTAGATCATCTGGGTATATCTAATTTAACCAATTCCCTGCCATTGCAGGGGTTACCCCGGTCCCTCCTAATCTCTGCCTGTGTCATACAACAGTTTAGTCTCCTGAGGGCTGTAATATTTTGGTCTAATGCAGGTTGTTGTGGTTGGTGTGCTGTGGCTGGGTGGGGTTTAGTGGCCTGTGGTATACAGGAGACCAGATGATATGGTCCGGTTAGGCCAGAAGAGACCAAACTTTATGGCTCTGTCAGAAGGCAGATGGCTGCATTGCATTGCATGGCAAAGGCATGGAAGTCCATTGTGAGGCCACCATCTCTTGGCCAGTCACGGATGGGGAAAGGTCCTTGGGCCCATGAGCTGTGATGGATCCAACTGGAGTCCACCTTGCTGAAAGGCAGGCAAACATTCCCAGTATTCCCTTTTGCTGCCATTACCACTGCCACCTCCTTTTGCTTTTGCAGCAGCTGGCTTGCTGGCACCCAGGTCCTTCTATCAGCCACGCACTTTGAATGCTACAGTCTCATTCAGCTTTGATGATGATACTCCTTTTTAGCGTATCCATGCAGCCCAGGCTGTTTCACCATCCCTCCCAGTGTCTTCACACACTGCATTCCTTGAATAGAAGGGGAGAGAAAACCTATCCCTTCATGAGAGAGCAATTGCCTTGTGCTGCCCTCTGGGGTTTCTCACAGAGGCAGAGGTTGGAATCCCTTTCAGAGTGTACACTCTTTGGGCCAGCCATTGTGTCTGCATACAGGAAGGAATGTATGTTTGAGGCAGGATTGGCGATAGTTAAACTGACTCAAATGGAATCGAAGTAAATCTAAATGCAAAATGAAGTAAATCCATTTTTAAAAAATATGCCTTAGGAGTTGTAGAGAAGAATTAGTAATAACTGAAATGGAAGCTGCTAGGTTGATGATCAGATAATGCAGAATAGGCTGGAAAAGCTCTGAGAAAGTGTTGGAAATCAGTGAGTGCCTGGAAAGCAAGTTCTGTCACCTACGTTATGTTTTGCTTTTAGTGTTTAATGCAGCGCACATCTGCCCAACCAACTGTGAGATCAGCCAGGCAGAAGGTTTGAAAGAAATGGTAGAACTTGTCCAACACAGATCAGTAGCTCTAGTGAAACAGAACCTTTTTTTTTTTTTAAATGTATCCCTCTTGCTTATCCCAGAGTGCATATACGTATACCGAAACATTCAGCCCTGACATAAGCAGGTACAACTTTGTGGGTTTCAAGGCTGTTTAAGGAGCAGCTTCAAATATAGCCATGTGTGAACATTTTTAAAAGCACCTAAGTCCTATTTTAAAAAGTGACATGGGCACTTAGGCGCCAGTGGACATCAATAGGAGTTAGGAGCCTAAAAACCCTTATGGCTCTGGGTCTTAGGAGCGTACTTTAAATTCAATGGGGGTTAGGCTCCTAAGTCACTTCACATGCTTTTGAAAATGTTACTCTGGGTCTAAAATTGCAAAGGTAAGATGTTTCTGGGGTCCACTGACCCTAAGGCATCGTAGAAAGATGTCTGTCTGCTACAGACATTTTAAGCTTGGACGTTTTGTGGCAGTATTGTTTGCATGTTTCCCTTTACTTAAGCAAAGTTGTTATTATTCATGGATTCATTTTCCCTAATGCAAATGCAGTGCTGTTATCTCTGGGAACCTATTGTATTACATTGCTTTCTAGCATTCATCTTTCTCCTTCCAGGCACGTCCTCATGAGCTGGCCTCTGACATGGGTTCGTACTGCCACCCAGCGGCCAGAGACATAAATCTTCTCTTTCCCTTACTGTCTTTTCCCAGAGAAAGGTCTCTTAGGACTGGAGTACTTGTGGCACAAGTACTCCTGTTCTTTTTGCAGATACGGACTAATACAGCTGCTACTCTGAAACCTCTTAGGACTATTTTCCATTTCTCCCCAGCATGCAGTTGACATACAAGATTCCAGCTCTCTCCACTGCTATTAACTTTTCCCCAGCATGCATTATCTGGGATGAAGTGGAGCTATATTTTCCCCATCTTGTGAAACACACTGTCCATATTCTCACCGCAGTTATTCCCATCTACCAAGATGAACCAGGTAACTATAGGTCAGTTAACCTGACATTGATCTTGGGCAAAATCATGGAAAGGCTGATACAAGACTCCGTCAGTAAAGAATTAAAAGGTGGTAGCATAATTAATACGAACCAGCACAGCTGTATGGAAAATAGGTCTGGTCAGCTAAACTCAATATCATTTTTATGCGATTACAAGTTTAACTGATAAAGGTCATTGGGTTGACATGGAAAAACGTCTATAAAGCGATTGATTTAGACCTGCCCAGTATGAGCACAATATACAATCCGTATAGCTCAGATTACATAGATTAAAATCCAGCTAACTGATTGATCTTATAAGGCAATTGTGAATGAGAAATCATCATCCAAAGGAGGTGCTTGCGGTGCAGCCCCACAGGGATCTGTTCTTGGCACAATGCTATTCAATATCTTTATGGATGATCTGGAAGGAAATGTAAAATCAGTGCTGGTAAAGTTTTCAGATGACACACACATTGGTAGAGTGGCAACTAATGATGAGGCTAGGTCAGCTATACAAACTGACTTGGATTACTTGGTACACTGGGCTCATTTGCACAGCAGGTGTGTTAATACAGGCAAATGCAAAGTCACATCTCAAGGAACAAAGAATGTAGGTCTCAATTAAAGAATGGGGTTGGGAAGTACCCTGGAAAGCAGTGACTCTGAAAAGGATTTGGGGGGTCATGGTACATGATCTCCCAGCGTCATGCTGTTGCTAACCGTGCTAATGTAACATAAGATGGGGAATATCAAATAGGAGTAGGGAAGGAGTATTAGCTTTGTATACCACATTGGCGAGACCATTATGGGAATGGTTGGATTCTTTATCACTTAAAAGTCTTTAAGTCAAGACTGGATGTCTTTCTAAAAATATGCTGTAGTTCAACCACAAGTTATGGGCTTGATACTGGAATCACTGAAATTCTATGGCCTTTTGTTGTGCAGACTTAAAATATATTCATCTATGTATAAAGCTCAGAATAACATAAGAACAGCCATACTGGGCCAGACCAAAGGTCCATCTAGCCCAGTGTCCTGTCTTCCAACAGTGCCCAATGCCAGGTGCCCCAGAGGGAATGCACGGAACTGGGAATCATCAAGTGATCCATCCCCTCTCGCCCATTCCCAGCTTCTGGTAAACAGAGGCTAGGGACACCATCCCTGCCCATCCTGGCTAATAGCCATTGATGGACCTATTCTCCATGAATTTATCTAGTTCTTTTTTGAACCCTGTTATAGTCTTGGCTTTCACAACATCCTCTGGCAAAGAGTTCCACAGACTGACTGTGTGTTGTGTGAAGAAATATTTCCTTTTGTTTGTTTTAAACCTGCTGCCTATTAAAATAGTAGTTTAAACTAGAAGTTCGTATTAAAATAGAAGTAGTTTGATCTATGTTAATGATAGTATATGGCTCATAGCACTGAATTCAGAGGTGCTGTAAGTTGCACTTTAGTAAGTTCGTGTGAATATGAATTTAATGTGAGGGTAAATTGTTGTAACTTACCCAGCAAAGGGGCAAAAGGGTAGGGTTGTAGCAGGAAAAGCAACAAACAGGAGAGTATAGGGAGCTGTAAGATAAAGTAAAGGGAGAGATTGATATCTCTTAAACTCTCCTGTTAGTCTTGCTAGCAGGAGTTTGTTATAAATCAGTTACTTCAAACAAGATGAAAATGTGACTGATTCTTGACACATAATTTTTATTGGTATCTGATCCAGCACCAATTGAAATGGCTCTGGGTGGAGATGGAAGCATAGCAGAATACCAAATGCACATACTCCCCCTCCCCACACAACTCTGCACATGCTCAGGACATCAAGGATCCGCTCTGTCTCGAGCTCAGGATCAAAGAGTCCAGTTATAGTCCCACAGCCACTTAGGAAAATGAAAAGAACATTTTTGTTTCTTCCTTCTGAAGTGTTCAAAATATTGATGGCCTTTAAAAGTGCTTAAAGCCAAGAGAATTTTGACTTCGAACAGACTGATCTTGAAAGCCTGCTTTCACTCTGAGGAAAACAGACTCATTAAACTCAACTGGGGCAAAATGCTACACTCTGATGCAGGCAATGTACCTCGATTCCCAGCACATGTGTAGAACTCAGTCAGATCATAGGAATGGTCCTTTCAGTCTGGCATCTTGTCTCCAACACCACCAGTACCAGATACTTCAAAGGAAGGTGCAAGAAACCCCATTTTGGACAACGATGGAATAACCCACCCGGACGGAGAGTTTCTGGTGTGAGCAGAGGTGTGGGTGAGAAGAATTGTGCATACTCCTGCAGTGCCGGAGCCAGAGGGACTTGGAGAGACTCAAGCCCACAAGATTGCCACATCTGAAACCCGCGACTTCAACTTCCCCGCCTCTTATGGGACAGAACTGATTCCCTGCGGGTGAGGCAGAAGGATTTCCCTGCCTGAGTTCCACTCCTCTGCTGTAAGGCTCTGGCTTGGCTATGTGGGATGTCCCCTTCCCAGGCTTGAGAGCCACCACTCCAGCCTGAGCCATAACATCTACACAAGCTCTGCTAGCACAGACCCAGGCCTGGAGGCCTCCCCAGGTGCA
This sequence comes from Terrapene triunguis, assembly GCF_002925995.2. Classification (NCBI taxonomy): domain Eukaryota; kingdom Metazoa; phylum Chordata; order Testudines; family Emydidae; genus Terrapene; species Terrapene triunguis. The sequence goes on from NW_020664404.1 coordinate 12,813,944, forward strand.
GTGTTGACATACCCTGCGTGACCGAGGGAGATGACTGGACTAGCAGTGAGCACTCCTCAGTGTGGTGATGCAGGAGATGGATGGGAAGGAGGTGGGGGAGCTGAGAGAAGATCAGGAAACTGTACAGGGGCCTGAGGAAGGAAGGGCAGGAGTGGGATGGAGTTGGTCAGTGTCTGGAGGCGCGAGAGATGGAAGGATGCCATTAGTGGTAAATTAAGGGAGAGACTTTCAGCACCGACAGGCTGGACAGCAGCTCCCCAAGATGAGAACTCCACCGCAAAAAGGCAGCTCCAGGACATTGTTACAATCCCTTTTATTTCCTCCCTGGCCAAGGAGGGCATTTGCTTTGTCTTCTGTTATTAGTTACTATTTATGTAGACTGCAGTGACTTCCCAAATTCATGATCATCTAGGTCTCCAACATAACCCTGGCTGTAGTATTTCACCCGGTGATTCCTACTGAGCCCAGCATTTTGTAGGAACTAGCGTACTCTGTTGAGAGACATCCACCCTACAGTTCAGAGAGAAGGGTCCACTAGCATCCCAGCAAGGACTGCTCGCCACAACTCTGCCCTCATTTTATGGCTTCTTACGGCTCTCATCATTGAAATACGTAGGTGTCACTGGACAACAAGTACAGTTAGAGAAGGAGGCCAAGATTTGCAATAATGGGTGCCCAAAGTAAAGCTCCGGAGTCCATATCTAGGCACCCACAGAAATAACCTGATTATACAGGTCAGCTCCCACTAATTGAGTTTGGTACCTAAGTCTGGATTTAGGAGTCTAACTGGAGTAAACCATTTTTAAAAATCTTTCCCTAAATTTGGTTAAGATTTCTCTAGATGATCCTTCCTCCCCCTTTTAATAAATGAGCATATTTGCCTCAACCTTTATCCAGATTGTGCCATTCCTATTTGTCAGTTACTATATGTGACAATCTTATCTTAGCTATCAGTGTTCAGATACCAAGTTGATAAGTATCTTAGTGATACCGTTAAATTGAGAAAGAGACCAAGCAAAGTAATAGAAGAGCTGATCTGAGACTCTAAATAACAGAAAGTATATGTGATGATAACATGGCATTTGCTTCTGTACAAGCCTATTTCTTCCTGCTTTTTGTCTGTCTGAGCCCCAAACCACTATATAATCGAGGGGAGCAGATGGGTCCTAATACCAGGGAGACCTTGGTTTCTTTGGTAAATTGGACATTTGTCATTGTTTGTATTACAGTAGCACTCCAAGGCCCCCGTGATGACGGGGAGTGTCATTGTACTGAGGAAGATACAAATATAAAAGAAAAGAACAGTCCAGGCCCCAAGTACTTTACAACCGGAAAAGGGACAAGAGGTATCAGGACAACATGGCATAGACAAGGCTGACAGAAACAGGAATGCAAGGCTGCATAGTCAATTAGCTCAGCATAACATTTGGAGGCTTAAATGTTTAAATAAGACAAATTCTGAAGAGACCATGGTGATTGGTGCAGCGTAAGAACATGAATAGGACAGAATATTAATGAATCACTAATTGGCCACACACCTAGCCAGTGTACCTGGGCATAGAGATGGGTCATTAGAAGGCATTGGAAGTAGGACAGGGTCTGTGCATACTGAGTTGGGGAGGGCATTTGTCCAACTCTTGCCCATTTGGTACAAAGGTGGATGTGCAGTTAATGACAAAGTTGATGCTGTTATTTCTTCCCTTGATGTTCCATGTTTTAAACCAATCACATAGCACTTCAAAGGGCCTCACTGAATGGAAGGAACTTCTCCTTTGATGTCTCAGGCTCATTCAATCACAGGGCTCTTCCCTCTCTGTTGGAAAATATTGCAAACTTTTGAGAAAAGATTCATATTCCTTTTGGAGATTCCTGAGAGGCTGTGAAGGCTGGTGATCTGGGCACAAGACCAGGAGCCAAGAACAGCAGACTTCTTCTCTTGAGCCTGTCAGTGAATCATTATGTGACCCTGGGCAAGTTACTTTGCCTCTCTGTGCCTCAGTTTCTCCCCCTGTAAGATAGGGATAGTATTTCACAGGGATGCTGTGATGGTCAAGGCCTTTGTCCCTCTCAAGTTAATGGGAGTGTCATAACTATAAAGGGAAGGGTAACAGCTCTCTGTGTACAGAGACTCCAAATCCTTTTACCTGTAAAGGGTTAAGAGGCTCGGGTAACCTGGCTGACACCTGACCCGAAGGACCAATAAGGGGGCAAGATACTTTCAAATCTTGGGGGGGGGAAAAGGGTTGTGTGTGTGCTCTTTGTTTTAAGGAGTGGTTCGCTCTTGGGACTGAGAGGGACCAGACATCAATCCAGGTTCTCCCCATCTTTCTAAACAAGTCTCTCCTATTTCAAACTTGTAAGTAAAAAGACAGGCAAGGCGTCTTAGATTTACTTTGTTTTCTCAACTTGTAAATGTACCTTTTACTAGAGTGTTTATCTTTGTTTTGCTGTACTTTGAACCTAAGACAGAGGGGGGTCCTCTGAGCTCTTTAAGTTTGATTACCCTGTAAAGTATTTTCCATACTGATTTTACAGAGATAATTTTTACCTTTTTCTTTAATTAAAAGCCTTCTTTTTTAAGAACCAGATTGATTTCTCCTTGTTTTAAGATCCAAGGGGGTTTGGATCTGTATTCACCAGGAGTTGGTGAAAGGAGGGTGGGAGGAAGGAGGGGGGATGGGTAATTTCTCCTTGTTTTAGGATCCAAGGGGGTTTGGATCTGTGTTCACCAGGGAATTGGTGAAAGGTTTCTCAAGGCTTCCCAGGGAGGGAGTTCTTGTGATGGTGGCAGCGGACCAAAGCTAAGCTGGTAGATAAGCTTAGGAGTCCTCATGCAGGCCCCCACTCTTGTACCCTAAAGTTCAAAGTGGGGATACAGCCTTGACAGGGAGTATTGACATTGACTTCAGTGAGAGCCCCATTGTCTGTGAGTTAATGTTTGTGCAGTGCTTTGAAGATGAAAGTTACTTTAGAAATAGTAATTACACTGCCAGGGACTGGCTAGTGCATCTGTGAACCACTTCCCTCTATTAGATTATTAGCTGAGATAAATCTTACTTGTATTAAAGTCGTTTTGATAAGCCAGTGGTTCTCAACCAGAAGCCTGGGGCCCCCTGGGAGACCACGAGCAGGTTTTGGGGGGGCCGCCAAGCAGGGCTAGCATTAGACTTGTTGAGGCCCAGGGCAGAAAGCTGAAGCCCCACCACATGGGGCTGAAGCCTGGGGCCCTGAACCCCGCCACCTGGGGCTGAAGCCGAAGCCTGGGCAAGTTAGCTTTGCGGGGCCCCGTGTGTGTGGGTCTCTGGGCAATTGTCCTGCTTGCTACCCCCTAACACCAGCCCTGGCTTTTATATGCAGAAAACCAGTTGTTGTGGCACAACTGGGCTGTGGAGTTTTATAGCATGTTGGGGGGGCTCATAAAGAAAAAGGTTGAGAACCCCGATATAGGCCTCAAATCCAGGATCAAAGCTCCATTGTGGTAGGTATGGACAGACAGGCATATCTCTTCCTCAGAGTTTAAAAGCTTTAGTTTGAGGAAAGGTGCAACTGGGGCAGTTGGAGGGGAAGCAAACTAAGGGAGGACAAAGTAATAGTGATACTGATGAATTTTAATGGAGACAAAACAAACAGATGATTTAGTTGGTGTTGGTCCTGCTTTGAGCAGGCGGTTGGACTAGATGACCTCCTGAGGTCCCTTCCAACCCTGCTATTCTATGAGTTGCAGCAATCTCAGGTCACCAGCTGGCCTTTTGGCAGAACTGCTTCTCTTCGGGGGTAGATAGATTCCTGGGAGCCTGGTGAGGTCACAGCCTAGCAGTATGACATCAGCATCGTGCTGGCATGATACCAAGGCGCAGTATGTGGAGTCAACGCATGCAGGGGGGGGGAGGACACGCAGCGCAGCACGCTGATGTCATGGCACAGCACATCACAGTGAGGTCACTGCATCGCAGTGGGGTGATGGCACGGTGAGGTCACGGCAAGGCCTGGTGATGTCACTGCTCTGCGGGACCTTGCCCCTCCGTGGTGGGGCCCAGCGCTGGCATCGCCCCTTTATGGAAGGGAAGGGAAATCTCGCGAGAGCCCAGGCGAGAGTTTGGCGCGACTGCGCGGGAGGAAGATGGCGGCGGCGGCGGGAGCAACAACGGCGGCGGCGCCGGAGGAGGGGGAGGTGGTGGGGGAGGCCGCGGCCGGGGACCCCCCGGGACCCCCTGAGCAGGGCGCCGGGGACTCCGAGACCGGGTGAGGGCGGTAGTGGATGGGGGCCCCCGGTTACCCCGGGCGCTGCCCCCTGGAGCGAGACCCCCCCCGTTACCCCGGTTACCCCGGGGGGGAGGAGGAGGCGGGACGCTGCCCCCCTGGAGCGGGGCCCTTGGTTACCCCGAGGGCTTCTCACCCTCTCTCTCCTGTCCATGCAGGGGGGACACCACCCTGGTCGATGTCACCGCTGGCTTGGAGACCGAGTCCTCTAATGGGAAGGATCCTCTAGTACGTGAGTGCTGCTGAGCTGGGTCTCTGCAGGGCCGGGGGGGGGGGGGGGCCCCGTGGGGGGCCGGGCCCAAGTCCCCAGCCGTTTGAGGGAATCCCTGCTGGGCAGGGACCATTGTTTCATGTGTTTGTGCAGCAGCTGGCACAAGGAGAGTCTGATCCCTGATGGGCGCCTTTAGGCATTGCCACCTTACAAAGCAGGCGTAGCAGTGAGTTGCCTGTGGCACGGTGCTTGTGTGTATGCCCTGCAGCCTGGATCTGGCTCACTGTGCCAGAAAGCCTCTGTGTGTAACCTGTCAGACCATGCATGTGGGTCACCTGTGCGCTGATACCTATGCGCTACATTAGACTTCTCCCTGAGGTGTTTTCATTAACCCCAGTGGGGTTGCCCCACGAATTAACTGAATCAATTGTATGTAAAGTACAAAATATTTCCGTGGGCTGGACATAGGCCTGGCAGGTTGGGGAGTCATTAACACCTATGCAAAAGAGTAAAATTATACAACTGGTGTAAGGTCTGGCCTACCAAAGGAAAATTTGTATGTGTTTTTCTGTGTGGTTGCTCAGAATAAGAATAGAGAACTTAGTACGTGCCTGTGCCTTGTCTGTAGATAGGGCCCAACCAAATTCACGGTCCATTTTGGTCAATTTCACAGTCATAGAATTTAAAAATCATAAATTTCATTATTTCAGCTATTTAAATCTGAAATTTCATGGTGTTGTAATTGTAGGGGTCCTGACCCAAAAAGGAGTTCCAGCGGGCGGGGATGTCACAAGGTTATTGTGGAGGGTGGGGGGTTTCTGGTCGGTACTGCTAACCTTGCTTCTGTGCTGCTGGTGGTGGCAGTGCTGCCTTCTGAGCTGGGCAGCCAGAGAGCAGTGGCTGCTGACTGGGAGCCAAGCTCTGAAGGCACCAGCAGCAGTGCAGAAGTAAGGATGGCATCGTACGGTATTGCCACTTTACCTCTGCTCTGCTGCCTGCAGAGCTGGGCCCTCAGTCAGCAGCCACCACTCTCCAGCCACCCAGCTCTGAAAGCAGCAGCGCAGAAGTAAGGGTGGCAATACTGCGACCCCCCCCCAAAATAATCTTGTGACCCCCCCTGCAACTCCCTTTTGGGTCAGGATCCCCAATTTGAGAAACACTGGTCTTCCCTGTGAAATCTGTATAGTATAGGGTAAAAGCACACAAAAGACCAGATTTCACGGTCCGTGGCGCATTTTTCATGGCCGTGAATTTGGTAGGGCCCTATCTATATTGTCCAATGTTGGCAGAGCCAGTGCAAAAAATATTAAAAATTCCTGCAAACGTTTGTAGTGTAAATTTCCTCAGTGTGTCGCGCATTCTTAGTTGGTAGCATCTTACAGTCTCTACCCAGATGTAAATGGATACACAAAGTGTCTGGTGGCAGAGAATCTTGCCCAATATATTTTCTCCGGTGGTCAAACCTAAAACTTGTTTTTTTAAATGTTCTTTTGATACTTAACAACAACAACAACAACAACAAAAGCTTAGTACACTTGGCCTGATTCACTTATTACTTTGGGAGGAAACTGTCAAAGATGCTTGCAGAAAACTTTTTTTGTCTTTACTAGTATAATGGGCCTTTATTCACTGATGATTAGCACAGGAGAAGGGGAAATATAATTAAAAATAGAAAATATTTTCCTTGAGGCATCAGTAAAATGTTACTAGTTAGCTATCAGCGGCCTGGCAAAGCATGAAATGTCAGAGGCCTTGAAAGACTAAAGTTACATATTGGCTCGGGTACAGCTGGATTCAGACTAGCGATGGAATGAAAATGCTGGAACTGTGAACAATGTAAAGAAATTCAGACTGAAATTTCAAAAAGTTACTTTTTAAAAGCCATTGCTGTATATGAAAAATTAAACATGTACTCCTCGAGTCCAGAGAGAGAGATTTTTCTCATTTGGGCTTTTATTCACCTCTAAATCTCCCCTCCTTTAACTTACCATGCTATATTGTTCACCTATGCAAAAGCCAATTCTTGATTCAGCAGCTAAAATTGTCACCTGTTTCCATGGAGAAGCTTGTGTGGCTGTCTCTGTTGTCTGACGCCATCCAATAGTTAAACCCATTCACAGCAGAGTTGTCCCTCAACTATTGGCATTTTGAAGAAATGAGGAGAAATCTTTTGATCCTTTTAATTTTAGCAATCTCTACAGGGGACTGTAATGAACAAAACGTGACTTGATTGACATGGGATTGTTCTTGGCGCTCTGTTTAACCAAGTCCAGACCTGTTAATGCTGCTATGATTGCAGGAAGGTGCTGGGGACAGTTCTGAAGTCTTGGACACTCAGACGGGTTCAGTGGATGAAGAGAATGGGCGACAGCTTGGAGAGATAGAGCTGCAGTGCGGGATTTGTACAAAGTGGTTCACAGCGGACACCTTTGGCATTGATACTACGTATGTAATAACTCTCTTTAGTACTCTGCAGATAATCTGTTCTTCTCTTCGTATCTCGGTACTTATGGCCCCCCAGCACCATAGTATTTTTGTATCTTCCAGAATTTACTCTAAATTCTATTGAACTTCTCTGTAAAATAGTGGTTTGTTTTTTAAGAACAAACTCCAACCCAGAAATGGTATACTTGCTTGTGAAATGCTTCTGATTCCAGCTGAGGGAGGTCTCCAAAAAGCACAGTTAACTTAGAGCTAGGGTTGCTCAGGGCTAATTTTTGTATCAGTGCCCTCACTAAAAATCAAAGAAATTCCCAGTTAAGACAAACATAACAACCATATGCACTCACAGATTCCAAAAAGTTAAAAAGCTCAGTGAAGCAGAGCTAAGGAAAATACATACAGTAGAACCTCAGAGTTATGAACATCAGAGTTATGAACTGACCAGTCAACCACACGCCTCATTTGGAACCAGAAGTATGCAATCAGGCAGCAGAGACCAAAAAGAAAAAACAAATACTGTACAGAACCGTGTTAAATTATCCTTTTTTTAGTAGTTTGTGGGGTTTTTTTTTTTTAAATGACATGGCGAGAGAACTGTTTCTGTACTTTTAAATTTAAGATAGTTAAAAGCAGCATTTTTCTTCTGCAGTAAAGTTTAAAAGTTGTATTTAGTCAATGTTCAGTTGTAAACTTTTGAAAGAACAACCATAACATTTTAAGAGTTATGAACATTTCAGATTTATGAACAATCGCTATTCTCAAGGTGTTCATAACTCTGGGGTTCTGCTGTATGTCATTACATGAGATTCTGAACGTTTTTCTTACATCACAAAGGTGATGGAGTGAAGAATTTTCTTTATTAAAAGATTCAGATCCTAAACTCAGTCAAATTCAATACATTTTGAAAAGATGCTGCCAGGTAGAGGAAGTGCTAAATCTAAGTTTTGTTTTGTTTAAACAAAAATGGAAATATTTAGAATGTAAATTCCCTGGGGAAAAGACCTTGTCTTCCTATTTTGTTTGTGTAGAGTCTAGCACACTGAGAGCTATGTAAACAATAATAAAACAGTTTTACATAACACAAAGTGTTTATATTTTTCTTTCAGTTCAATGAAAAATCTTTGTTTGCATTTAGACATTTTCCTGAAGTATTTGCAGCCTTGGGCTACTGCATGAGACAAATGTGAAACTGACTTAAAAAGGAGTTGGGGGAGGGAGGAGAGAGTTGGCTAGTTTATATTTGCTGACTGAAGAGCAAAAAAGTAAAGAGTCACTGAAATTGGAAAGTAAGTTCAATTTGATATTTGAGGTGTCTAAGGAATCTTCTTTTTAAAGGTAACTTTAATGTGTGTGAAATAAAAATTAGTTTTAAAATGGACTTAGTGTTTTATGGGGAAGTTTTCTATAGCTATAGATGTACCTTGACTAATCCATGGTTGATTGTTAAAGGCCCCAGAGTTGCTTTCAGCTTACCTTGGTGGCCGAATTTCAGGACTGCTTCTTAAAACAGAAAAATGACATTTAGTCCATATTCACGTTTTCCAGAATTTAATAGTTTTCATTGTTGTTGACACTGAGTTACCAAATCTGATGAAAACATCGATGAATGTGCGTGGGGGAATTTTTTAATGAAGAAAGAGAGGAATCATTTTCTTTTTCTGATGTAATGGAAAAGCTGTGAATAGAGTCAAATGATTTTGCTGTTTCACAGATCATGTCTGCCTTTCATGACCAACTACAGTTTCCATTGCAATGTCTGTCATCACAGCGGGAACACATACTTTCTAAGAAAACAAGCAAGTAAGTAAAAACAAACACTGCAAAAGCTTGATTTTCTTTCCCTCTTTGAATCTTTGTTGGGGATGGAATGGTCCTGTGTGACCTTTGTCCTATAGCTGGTTAAAGTCTGTCTGTGGGTCTGGTGAAGATTTGCGGTGCTGATTGCAACACAACCTGCTGGAGGATGCCACTGTGCAAATGAATTTCTTAGGTTGGTAGAATTCTTGCCTTCAGCCAAGGTTCCTTTTTTTATGAGCACATAACTCACTCTAGCATCCCCATTTCCAAAATTCAGGATATTGTAGATGTGAAGCCAACTAATGGAAGTTCATCTAAGCTTAGATCTGCTGTGTTCTTAGTATTTACCAACCTTATTGTTATATATAAATACACTTGACCTTCATCATCAAGGATGTAACTGTAGTTTTGGTATATTTTTGTTTTGTTTTTAAGATCTGAAGGAAATGTGCCTTAGTGCTCTGGCCAACTTGACGTGGCAGTCAAGGACACAAGATGAGCACCCAAAAACTATGTTCTCAAAAGACAAGGTACAGATATGATTAGACAGTTACATCTGAACGTGAGTTATGACTTGACAGAAAGGGAATTGCCTAGATCCACAAGTTCAGACAAAAATTGACAGTATGAGCTGTCAGTTTCACCAGCTCTGATAGGTCAATTATAATGTGTATGATCTGGAGTTGAAAGAGATGTTGGCTTAATAAAGTAATTTTAACTCTTATCATATAACTGTTTTAAGGTCTCATTTTATTAACTCTTTTTTTTTAAATAGGATATTATACCATTTATTGACAAGTACTGGGAGTGTATGACAACTAGACAGAGACCTGGAAAAATGACTTGGCCAAATAACATTGTAAAAACAATGGTAAGTAACAAAAAGTTTAAATTTGCAGAGGATCTTTGTTAATGATCGAGCTGCTTTCTGATAGTCTTGTTTGATAATAATTAGAATTGAACTAGAAAAATAGTTGAGACATTAATACTGTCTCTGTGACTTCTTACTTTGTGGTGTATATCTACTGTAAATTTTACACAGTTATTCTTGGGCATGACTTGGTCTTCTGAAGGTGTTTCTAACTCCCATATTTCAGTGTAAAGAAAGGGATGTGTTCTTGGTGAAAGAGCATCCAGACCCAGGTAGTAAAGATCCAGAGGACGATTATCCAAAGTTTGGGCTACTAGATCAGGTACGTGATTGAGGCAGGGGGAAAGTTCTCCCTTCTGCACCATGGTTCTCATGACTCGATGTAACTAATATTAAGAGCATTTGAGCATTAGGACTTCATATTGCATTGCCGAAGATTGTGGTACATCAATGTGCATTGAATGAAAGGTGTGTTTATAAACGTAACTATGCATATTTAAGTACACACATTTGGAATGTACGCATGTTGCCTGCTGTTTGACAATGTATTTACAATAAGAAACTGGAGACCCACCAGGAATTTAATTCCAGGGGCCTAGTTAACTTTTCTGATACAGATTTCAATTGTTTGTCCTCTTTAGCACATTCTGTGCAGTTGTGCTGTGCTGCTGTTCCAACTCTGCTGGAGAAACATTCAAGTCGAAAGAATATGGGAATGTTGGGAGTTCCACCCACCAGCTGCCTGGCCAAACTCAGTTGCATGATTTGGCAATAATTCCGGAAAGAATGCGTGATAGTCTACTATTGTTGAGTGCTAATGCTTTATTTTCTAGTATGTGCAAGGGCTTTTGAAAGGTATCTCTGTTTTTATGGCCCTTGTTGCACTCTCTGATGGCATCAAAAATACCCATTCTTAATGCTGTTCTGGTAACGTTATGGTGTAATTGAAACAGAGTCCTGCCTTTAGCAGTGGAGACTATCCTGTTGTTCTCCTCATCCTTTTTGTTGTGACTCACTCAAAATGCATGCAGGAATCTAGTCTCCATTTTTAAAAGGCATGTCCCTCAGCCAGCATGTGTCTAGGATATAGGAAGGCTTAAAATCTCTACTAACTTATGCCTAGCTGTTTATATGACATACATGGTGCACAATCCCAGAGATTGGTAACTTCTGATGCTATGTGACTGTTTCTTAGCACAAATAAAAATGGCAAGAGCTTGACCCTGTGTAGTTTGGGTCCTTTTTTTAGAACTAGAAAAAACATAATCATCCCAGGGTATTAGATGTAAGACGTCTGCTCTGAACTTGTTGTTTTATGCCGTGCTGCTAAAGTTTCAGTAGCACTTCAGTTCTTGGAAATCCTCAAGAGCAAAAACTTCTTGCTCAGACTTTGAACCAGACACACGCTCTCAGAACAAGTGGTAAGTACTAACCTGCCCATAAATCTGTAATATTGTTAAACTGAGTTTTTCTTTTTCAGGACCTTGCTAATATTGGTCCAGCGTACGATAACCAGAAGCAGAGCAGTGCTGTATCTACTAGTGGAAGCTTAAATGGCAAGTTCTTTAATTTTACTAAAAGAAAATGTGCTAAATAGTTCACATTTTCTCAAAGTCCTACAGCTGAACACATCCTCTATTACAGAGGTAGGCAACCTATGGCACGCGTGCCGAAGGCGGCATGCGAGCTGATTTTCAGTGGCACTAACACTGCCCGGGTCCTGGCCACCAGTCCGGGGGGGCTCTACATTTTAATTTAATTTTAAATGAAGCTTCTTAAACATTTTAAAAACTTTATTTACTTTACATACAACAATAGTTTAGTTATATATTATAGACTTGTAGAAAGGGACCTTCTAAAAACGTTAAAATGTATTACTGGCACGCAAAACCTTAAATTAGATTGAATAAATGAAGATTCGGCACACCACTTCTGAAAGGTTGCCAACCCCTGCTCTATTATATTAACTTTAACATTTACAGCTTAATAAAAATTAAACACCTATTAGCCTGTATGTAAATAGTCTCGTAACTGCTATTTCCAGAATTTATTGAGCCAATTTAAATCTGTCTTGTTTTTCTGTAGTGATATAAATTAGTCTTTACCCTATCACAGATGATCACACTTTTAGACAGCTGGTCATACCATAGTAGTACGCATGTGCTTGCAAGACAGCTGTTTTAAAAACTGATATCTTCACTGAAAACAAAGTTTGCCTTCCTCTTTCCCTGTCCAACCTCAAAATGTTGATTTTTAGTTGTGACAGAACATTATCCTGCGAACTTCCAATTTTCCTCATTCTGAGATTTCAAGAGCACTTGGGAGGCTTTATTCAATTATACATTTCCATGTAATGCTCACTTGCAGTTTAGTGTTCTCCCTCTTAGAGGAATGACCATGCTGATGGAGTAATCTCTTCAGCTCTGTCCATGCTATGAGCTAGAGGAGTGATCGCCCGCTTGCCAACATGTACTTGTGGCTGCAGCAGCATGGCTCAGCTGTCCACCGGGTTCAGGTGGGTTTGTATTCCACTGCTGCGTCCCATGTTGCCACGGCTACACAACTATTTATACCCACGCTAGCTCTCCTCCAGGTAGCGTGAGAATGTCTGCAAGCTGGGAGTCACTCCCCTTGCTCAAAGTGCAAACATTAGCGTTCATGTGTGAGGCAAACGTTTTACTGGTACCTAATATAAACTATCCACAAAAAATTGCTGGTTGTGCATGGTGTTAAACCATTTTTCAGTAACCCTACAACCCTGCATTATCTAGAGCTTACCCTGAAGTGGTTCTCTTAAAAAATCGTGCACCTGTCCATCATTGCAGATCTCTAAAGTGTATATTGTCTCCATTTCATGCACTGGTTATGTTTTCCTTTAGTTATTAAAATTTGACAAATACATGGTGCCACTTCTGTCCTTACAGGTGGAGCCTCTTTGGGAGGTGAATATTTACCTTTCAGCTTCTAAAACTTAAGTATTGTTGTGGTTTGGAAAAGCTTTTTGCTCAATTGTCTTAGAAGCTAAAGTGAATTAAAAATCTAAAGCGTGTCCTAAAAATGATTGCAGTAATATTTAATATGAAACAGTAATTCCAGTTTTTAATGTTTAGCAGTTAGAAGCTGTTAAATTGTCATATTCTGCCTCACATGACTGATACAAAGTGTCCCTTTCACTTTAATTTGTTCTCTCGTGTAGGATTCAATTTGAGTTACATTCTGAAATTCAGTTTAGTATCAAATAACTGGCTTCTGAAGAATTGGTGTATTAAACACAAGCACAAAATTTACACTGTGCTATTGATCAGGTAAAATTCAGACATGCCGCGGTAGCTTTAGTTTTGCGATTTATAAATCTACTATGACAAACTACGGTGTTAGTAATCTGCAGTATAGATACAAACAAGTGCAGTTTAGATCAGTTCATGTTTGTGCAGAATATGATATCCCTCCAAGGTCTCTATCCCTTACACTGCAACAGGTATGCTAATAATTTAAAAGCTTGCTACTTTTTTAGTTACAGTACACTACGCAGTTGTTAAAGGTGTTTCACTGCAGTACGGCAAAATTGTGTATTCTTTCATTTTTTAGGTCGGTAATGTAAGTAAGCTATATTTTTCCTCAGGGGGATGTGATGTATTTTATCACTTTAGATAATAATATATTCAATACAGGTTCAAAGTAATTTGGTTTAGCAAATACATTAAAGGAGTTAGACACTAATTTGGCATAATTCTGGTATTAGATGTTTAATGTTTTGTCTTACCCTGCAGTTTGATGAAGCTAGTGTTGAAGACATTAATATTAACATGAAATGCCTTGCTCTTAATATTTACATTGCAAAAAATAACAATTTTGGAAACACTGCAGAGAAACACCTTTTATTGCTTTTTATTTTCCCCATTTTAGTGTATTTCATTTTATATATTGAACTTATATATGTTAAGTGCTTACTGCTGAAGCAGATATTGTGTGTCAAAGTGTATCGCAAGCATATTGTAAATCATTGAGACAACTGACAGTCTGCTTAAAATGGGAAAAAGTTGACTTTGGGAGCGGGTTACTTCTGCAAAAACAAATTAAATCCTTTGTTGTCCTTGTGTGTTTGGAACTTCCATGAAAGTGTGTCAACATTTTCTCTCAAACTAAATATACAAATGAAACCATTTGAAAAGAAAACTATGAGCAAGTAAAGATTTATAATTCACGTAATAAAATTCTTGAGTTTCCTCCTGTTAAGTGAGTTTTGATAAACTGACTTTATTATCCACACATTTCTCTTAAAACTGATAAGAGACTGCAGATACATTTTATCTTTTGCTAGATTCGTTTTCTCTGAATGGTGTCAGTGTCAAACTTCTATATAAAAATTTGTTTTTTGTTTAATTAAGCCATTTGATAGTGACACACATGGAGTTTCTGCTCTCACAGATTCCCTGTATCACCAACCGTTGCATATAAAGCACTAGCTGATGTGGATTTGTGGTAATTTCTCTCCAAAGGGGGCATTCCAGCAGGAGGTAGCGGGAAAGGAAGAGGAGCAAAACGCAAACAGCAAGATGGAGGGACCACAGGAACAGCCAAGAAAACCAGAAGGTAAATGAAAGACATAGGCTAAGTGAAGTAATTTAACAGTAGCAGATGGACAAAGTACTGGAAAATATAGGGAACACTCGTGTATCGGCCAGGGTTATGAGGATGGTCTTTCTTAACGACAGAATAAGTGCCTCCCATCTTTGACGCAGTTCTGCACATGCTATTTGGAAATTAAGAGGGTGCAACCTTGTTATAAACTTTAATCTTCCACAATTCAAACTAACATGTTGATATAATCTGTCCTCACACTAAACTATAGACCATTATATAATACAAACTTCCTGTATGTGACTATATGCCCAACTGTTTTAGAAACTGTCACTTTGAGCACCACTTAAGCTAGTCAGCGGTGGGATGCTGTAGTCATCTGCATGTCTTTGTAAAAGGCAGTGAAGGAGGAAGTATTTGAAGGGTGGCTTTGCTTAAGTAAATGGTTAGAATGTTGTTCGTGTCTCTAGCAGTTTATGGGTGTGTGGTTCCTGGCAATTATGCTGAAGTCAATGCTAACATTTTCCCTTGTGCTTCTTCTAGTGACCCTTTGTTTTCTGCTCAGCGCCTGCCACCTCATGGTTACCCTCTGGAGCACCCCTTTAATAAAGATGGATATCGTTACATTCTGGCTGAGCCTGACCCCCATGCGCCTGACCCAGAGAAACTGGAGCTAGACTGCTGGGCAGGAAAACCTATTCCTGGAGATCTCTACAGAGCATGCCTATATGAACGAGTCCTCCTAGCATTGCATGACCGAGGTAAGCTGGATAGCCAGCTCCCCATATGAGGGATCTTCTCTGTAATCTCACTGTCTCAGTAAAGCTTCAAAACATAATTGTGCTGGGAAACAGACATGGATGTTAAATTGAGCATCGCAACCTTTGATCGGTTCACTCACCCGCTTGTTAATCACAAATTGCATCTGTCTTTCTAACTACTTTAGCACCTCAGCTAAAGATCTCTGATGACAGACTGACCGTTATCGGAGAGAAAGGATACTCCATGGTACGAGCCTCACATGGGGTGCGGAAGGGAGACTGGTACTTTGAGATATCTGTGGATGAGATGCCTCCAGACACAGCTGCCAGACTTGGCTGGTCGCAGCCACTAGGTAAAGTAATTGCTGAAGACCCCTTAGGAAAGCAAAGCTGCTTGCTCCGGTTTTCATTCCCTGCATTTTGGGTAGCTCAGGTCACTGAACAATAAGCCCCAGTACTAACTCTAGAGAGGAAATTGATGTTGATTGGTTATGAAAGTGCTAGAACCCTTAAGTGTATTTTTTCTGAGAATGTGATTGGAGCAGGACTGCTGCAAACCCTTTGGAATATTGTGTAGTGAGTCATAGTGCCCGAGTGCCTAGTTTTCTGCTTGAGTACAGATTAGTCCTGCAGACTCTTGGCTTCACTGTTGCTTGCTGGGCCTCACTAATCACTTTAGGGTTTATTAACTCTTTCTAGTCCAGTTCAACAGTCCGTGCCATAGTTTTAAGAGCCAACAGCAGGTGTGTTATGAATATTTATGAAGTAAATATTTTCAGTATTAAGTGGAAAACTTTGCACTGAAACACACACAAATATGTAGCCTGGAAGGAAAAATCCCCGTTTCATGTACAATTAGATGTTAGTGCCTGGTAAACCTAGCTGCTTTTAGAAACAGTACATTCATGCAAGGTCCTGAAGAAAAGGATCTCGTGCTTCCTGGTCTGACATCTGGTTTTCTACAGGGAACCTGCAGGCTCCCCTAGGCTATGACAAGTTCAGTTACTCCTGGCGCAGCAAGAAGGGAACAAAGTTTCATCAGTCCATAGGCAAACACTATTCAGCTGGCTATGGGCAAGGAGATGTACTGGGTTTTTATATCAGTCTTCCTGAAGATACAGAGACAGCAAAGTCACTGCCTGATACCTATAAAGATAAGGTAAGCTGGATTCCTCTAGGCTGTGCCTAGCTGGTCTCAATTTGTTTAACTATACCAGACCTTGGCTATGATAAACAGGGCTCCACACTTGAAGGTGTAGTAGCCCAGGCTCTGTGATGAACTGGAGTCCCTCTAACTGAATGGGAGGCAAATAATGATGTGTTAACTCTTACCACTGACTAAGGAAGTAGCATGGTGTGATGGTTTAGAGGGCTAGTCTTAAAAGCCCCAAATGCCTTATGTAAACAACAGTCCTTACCTGAATTCCAGACACTACAAGCGAGGGTCAGATGAGCAAGAGACAGGGAGAGGAAGAGCGTGACTACCTCCCGGTTATTCAGTAAGGCACATCCATGTCTTGGTTCCATGAATGTGCCAATCAATAGAAATGCTGCAGATGGGACTAGTTCAGAATTCTGATTCCATACTTAATGGAGCCTCATTTGTCATTGGTGACCAGACATTGATATATCTGGGTCTCCAGTCATTAGGGGCTTGTGTACTAACCAGTCCTATCGCATCTGGTTACCATTAACTATATTACAAAAAGTAATGGTGTGAATGTCTTGCAGCCTGGCTCTGTTGCTTACCTTTTTTAGGCTTTGATCAAGTTCAAAAGTTACTTGTATTTTGAAGAGAAGGATTTTGTGGATAAAGCAGAGAAGAGCCTAAAGCAAACTCCTGGAAGCCAAGTAAGTTGGATGTCAGGAGTGGGGTGGAAACTTGAGACCAGACACTTTAGAAATCCATAGAGAACGATAGAGCACCACAAATCTATTGAACAGGTTCACTGTACATTCCTTTATAGATTTTCACTTAAGATTCTTGGTGTTCATTTATTTGAATCTTATCACATCCTTTTACAAGGATGTCAAGTTGGATGGTCTCTGTTAGGCTTATACAGACTTGACTAAGCAAGTAATGCAGCTTGGGTTACACCTTCTTTGACCTGTAATAAAACACTGCAGCTAGTTACATTTTGTGGAATGCAAGACTTTAAAGACTGACTTATTTTTCAGTTACAAATGCATGAGGCATCTTGCAAAATGAAGTAAAGAGATAGTTGCTAATAGAGCATAAAGCCTAAATGCATAAGTCATCAAATTGGGGGGTGGGGGATGAGAGGAGGGTGGCTACAAATAATGTAGGGCTAGTCAGTAAAGCATGAACGCGTCTTGATTCAGTTACTGTTTCTGTTTTGCAGATAATCTTCTATAAAAATGGTGTCAGCCAAGGAGTTGCCTTTAAAGAGATTTTTGAAGGTGTTTATTTCCCTGCCATTTCTTTGTATAAGGGCTGCACGGTAGGTACATACTGAGGCAAACGTACAGCTGGTGGTGCTTAGGGGACAGGACGTGTGTTATTTGTGTTGAGATAGTACAGAGGTGGAGCAGAACCCCATTGCACTAGGCAATGTGCAACCACAACACAAAGGGTCCCTGCCAGCGTACCATCTAAATGTGCATTGGGAGAGGAGTCTAACAGAACTAAGCTTATTCCAATGATGTGGGCCTAGTGCTTTCCAAGTACTCTTGCAATAGCTCATCTGCCTGCTGTGGGCTGCAAGTAGATGTATAAAGAGACTCCACTTGAAGCTACTCTTAACTTTACTTCTGTTGTATCACTAGTCTCCATAAAGCTGAGGCAAAGCTCTTACCTGGGGTGGATGAGATCATAGCTTTCCATGTCACCTAAAACCACCCAGCCTGTTAAATGCTGAGTGAGCAATTTCCCGTACTTTGTGTTGTGCATGTCCATCTGATGCTAAATAGATGTACTTCCCTGTCACAGGTTTCAGTAAACTTTGGACCGTACTTCAAATACCCTCCAAGAGACATCACGTACCGCCCCGTAAGTACTAGTTAATAACTACATCCGCTTTTTCTTGTATCTCCATTCTATCAACAAAAGAAAGTTCAAGATTGAGTGGACCACTCAGTTTTCACCTGGTTCTCTTTTGGAGGGTGGCAAGGAGAACCTAATCTGACTGTATAAAGAAGCATTAATAGTAACTTTCTGCTAACTTCGTTAGGACAGCTATCTTGCCAAGGTGTGTGTTTGAGCAACGTTTTATTGAGGGGAAAAATAGTTTGGGTTTTAAAAGTCCACAAGCACCATCTTGGCAGGATCTGTCAAGTACCTCAAGCTAACTATTTCCCTGTAGTTTACATGTGCAACTTTAGACTATGTTTTTATCCCATGATGTGCTTGAAGTGCAGTTCCTAAAACAAGGCACTCTTTACCTCCAATATATTTACCAGAAGTAAAATTAGGGGGAAAAATCTCAAATCAAGTGGCAGTCTTAAAATCTTTCCCATTACCCTGTATTGCAGACTCTTGCTTCTGACTCTATTGAGAGCAAGTTAGAAAAATTCTAAGAGGAATTGGACATTTATTTGGCTAACATGAATTACTTACTGTTTGAACTGGAATATATCTTTCAAAAAACATGCTTAGGGGTCACATTATCCCACATCTGCCTCCAGTCCCTTATATTGAAACATCTAGGCTAAACTGGCCTAGGAATTGCCAGACTGGATCAGACCTATGTCTTCAAATATTAAGGTTGCATCTAAAAATATTGGGGAGGGTAGAAAGAAGCATTTTGCCTCTGAAGCATTGCCTTAGACTGCGTCAACTCCAGTGTTCCATCTGTGAACGTATGACCCCAGTCACAAATGGAAGTTATTGCATCAGGTATTCCTTGAACTTTCCTTTGTCCACCAGCTCTCTACTTTGAAAAGGGTGTACGCTTGCCAACCATATTGTGTGGTGGGGGATTTAAGTGTTTTTTCCAATAAATCTTCTTAAGAGTTCCTTAGACCAATTCCTTAACAGGTATTAAAATAGAGGGATGAGCTAGATTAGAGTGGATGAAAGCCCTGTATGGGCATTTCATTGCTTAGTGTAAGACTCTGGTAGTTTAAGGATTATTGCCTTTTCCATAGGGTATATTCTAGCAGAAGACACTCCTTGAAGGCAGTTTTGCCCATTGCTATATACCCAAAGACTTGTGTGACAGAAGTAAGGTGACTTTATACGGAAGTTAACCCATTTCCCATCAGAGAAGTGATAGAAAACAGTACAGTGCTAAGCTGTGCTCTGCACCCCAAGTAATTAAAAAAGGGCTGCTGTAACCTCTTCTCTTCCCCTTCCCAACAGATGAGCGACATGGGCTGGGGTGCTGTTGTAGAGCACACATTGGCAGATGTCCTGTATCATGTGGAGACAGAAGTTGATGGAAGACGAAGCCCACCGTGGGAGCCCTAGAGGAGATGCTGTATATACCGATATCTTAAACACTGGACAAACATGGTTTATTTCTAGAGAATTGCAACATCAGTTTCTGAACCAGGCTCAGCTGCTACCTAACTGGCAGGTATTTATAGAGGGTTGAGGGCTTGGGTTATTGGTGGTGTTAGGTATACACTATATTTTAAAAACCCAACCTCCGCCACCAGGCCAGTGACTTGTTACATGTATTGTGCTACTCAGTGGTGTCTTCTGGAGTTTTCAGCTAACTGTATTTTTAACAAGTTACTGGAGTGAGTATTTGATCATATCACAACATCATTTAATATCTAGATTAGTCACTGCACCAGAAGTGGGCAATAGCCATACAGCCCTGCTTCATCATACATTTCAGTTGAGCAGTTGTAGCCAAATACCTTAACACAGGTTAGTATAAGCAGCTGTGTTGAAGGATTTTTAAAACTGTAAACAGCTTCCATACAAAGGGATCTTGCTGTACCAAAAGTACTATGTAAAACTGAAGTTATGGGGGAGAGATTGCGATTTTTATATTAACTGGCAACCAGTTTAAAATAAAACCTTTCCCCAAGCTTGTTACAACTTTTGTCTGTTTTATGGCTAAAGTCTTAAGAGCCTTGATCTGGCACACCACCTATGCTAGGGAGGTTTGTGATGTGCTCTTAGCTTGACCCCCCTTTCTCCAGGCATTGTAGGAAACAGTGCAACATCCTTGTCCTGTGTAGGAGTCAGAGTGTACTTCCAGCTCAGTTTAAATGCATACTGCAGGGGCTGTTCACTAGCACTGTGACCACCTGATGTAAGTTAAGGTTTGACTTGCAGAGACCAACAGCTGTAAGCTACTTTTCAGGCCTTAGGGCCCTAAAAGGTTTATTTTGTTGTGGGTAGGGGTAGAGAGCGCAAGCCGAGTTAAGATTAAATTCCAGGGGCCAGGCTTTCAAGCATACCATCTTGTACAGCCTCAACAATTTAGATAAGTTACTTATCCAGGGCCTGTAAAACACTACCTTATCCTGGAGGAGTGTGTCTCTAATCACAGTGGTTTGTCTCTTTGCCACACAGCAGTTGTCTTACAATATATGTTCTGCTACAAGTCTCTTCTTCCCACTCACAGGTTTCTTACAGATAACACTACTAATAATGGAGAGTAAGGATTTTTATGAAACTGTTACATTTGCACTCTATGGTCTGGATAAAGAGAGCCAGGCAAGAATTTTAATCTTTTTCAGCTATATATTTTAACAGTATCTATACATCTTACATCACATTGGATTATGTAAACTACGTCAGTACATTAGGCTACTACAGAATTACATTGCAAATATTTTAGTGTTCTGCATAGCAACAGTCCTATCTCAGCAGGGCACAGGAATTGGTTGGTTCTAGAGAAGTCAATCATTGCTTTATACTACAAGGTAAGACAAGCATTGTTTAAGATTTCCCTAGTGGATAAGGAACCCCCACCCCCTAAAATAAACTTGCTTAGAGCTCCATGGTCACTGAGAATAAATATTAAATAGTCCATTATGCATGTCTATACAAGAAAAATAAATACCTGCAAACTGGCTTTATAAATTAACTTCCTACAGCTGAATTCTACTGAGTGCAAAACTAATGCTGGTGTATTGGGTTCTTAAGTAAAAGTGTAAGCTTACAAAGATGCACTGTCCTACTCTAACTGTATAAAGTGTCTTATGAGAAATCAAGTCAGCCACTATCCAGCCTATTAAAAACCAAGACAAGTTACACAGCCCCCTCTGAAAGGGGGGGGTGGAAAATAAGTACATGCTGACTGCCTCAAATACTGTGATCCAGTTGTACTCAACAGAGCAGGCTACTTAGTTACATTCTTCGCTGACTGAAGAGAGCAGCAAAGTAACTTACATTAGCACATTTAAATGAAACTGAAAGCTAGCTTGGTATAAATTGGCAAATCTCCCTTTGCACTAACAATTGAATAATAGGATCTGCCCAGGGATTGATTTTGGGATATTGCAAGATGCCTTCAGCTAGATATTAAACCTGTAACTCACTTCTGATCTTAAGGCTAAAGAGTGTGTTCCTGTACAGCAAAGTACCTATGAGGGAAATAGAAAAGTGGAAGCTGAGGGTTAAGCTGGAGCTCTCGCTGAGTGTTCTACTCTGTGCCTTGAAGTCAAGGCCCCTGTTTGATCAGAAGTAGTTTTGCTGTGAAACTATCAAAAGCTGTTGCAGAGCACACAGCCAGCAACACTGAATCCTCCTATGTGTAATCACACAGAGCAGTAGCCTTTTCAGTCAGTCACTTAAACATACCTTCTGGGGGATTTTGAAGTGGTTGCCTACACCAACAGATCTGATATGTTCAGCTAAGAAGGGAGCCCAGCTGGGTGGTGGTTGGAGGCCTAAGTGCCCATTGTTGAACTCAATGTGGCATTAAAAACCTGAACCCATTCATTTACCCAAAAAAAGCCCCAAAGCATGTCTCAGATAAACACACTACAAGGGATAATCACCTCTGAGGCGAAATCTAATCATCAGGTAGGCTTCTGGCTGTCCCTGAAGATGCAAATGCCACCGAAGGTTAATAGTTCTTTAGGGTGCAGCAGCGACTGCTTCAGCAGCTGACAGCAATTGGAGTGGCTGTGGTAGCCAAACGCTTGCGGAGGTGGTTGGCAAAGTCTACCTGGGTCTGGGAGAGTACTTGGTTGATTATCGTCTTAGGCAGCCAGCCCTGAAAAAGAAGGTGTGTGTTTAATGTGGAGGTATTTCCTGGGCCTAAGGAGTAGGAGGTTGGAGGGAGCCAACCTTGCACCTTAGGTTGCAATGAGATTGGCAAGTGGGTTTGGATAAAACATGAACCACTTATTTCTGGTTGGAAAGAGCTGGAATTTCCAGTGAAGATGAAATAGTTTTCACCTGACCCACAGTGGGAATTACTTCAATCAGGAGAATTTCATTTCAAGAAGTTAAACAGCTTCTTAACCTTAGACAATGTTCAACCACCCCCTTCCTAAGGAGCCTGCCTGAGAGGACTCCTTTATACTGTTTGAATGCAGTTCACCATGTGCACTTACCTTTAGGTCAATGCTGAGTAGCCAGGTTAACTTGGTCTGCGAAGGATTTTCAGCCAGTGGACGGAGAACCATACAGGTGGGACCGTTCTCAGCTCTGGAGAAGGGCAGGAAAACATTGCATTAGGAAACCAGGGATAATGATTTACCATCCAAATGTGTGTGTCTTCTGTACAGTCCGTTTTAAAGGCAGGAGGGTGGCAATACCTCACCTCTCAGGCCAAGAGGTGCTGCATACACTACTCTCAGGCTGGAGTTTGCTACAGAGCACCAGAAGATGCTTCTGGGGAGAGGCTGCAGTGTGCTCCCAGCAGCCAGAAGTTTCCCATGGCACAGTCACTGCTATCCAGGTAGTGGCTTTGTTCCAGTGGGACTTGGCCAGTAGTCTTTCTGCTGATTTAAGTCTCTCTAGCCCTTGACCCCAATTTTTTTAAATTCAGGTTAAATAAGGGACTTTGAAGAATAGATCTGCTTAACGGAGGTGTAAAATCAGTACTGCAGTGAGTGCATGTGCAAAGCCTGGCTGCTAGGCTGAGAGTGGAGGGACTAGCTGCTGCTACCACCATGCTATTCACTAGTGGGGGTGCAGCCCATGCTCCTTCCTGGAGTTAAATTTAAAAATTGCCCAGCTGTAGTTTCCTACAGAGTGGAGAAATAAGGGTACATTTACTAGACACCTGGTGGGAGAGGAGGGAGGGCCAGTACCAGTCAAAAGGGAGCAGGGGCTGGGGAAGTTTAGAATCCTGCCTATTTTACACATTTGAATCTTTCTTGGTAATGGGAATGAGATACCAGATCAATTCCCTGCCATGGTGGCACCTCCATCTCGGCTGCTGAAGACTGAAATGCTGTAGGGGCTTTGAGCTTAGTAAAGGGACATCTAGGTGAAATTTAATGGCATGTACTATGCAGAAGGTCAGACTAGATGATCTAATAGTCTCTTCTGGCTTTAAACTCCACAAAGTGAAGAGCCTCCTGTTCCGTGGCATTTAAGGCCAGGAGGTCCCAGGAGATGGTCTGTGGTACATAGGAGGGCAGGCTAGAGCATCACCTAGATACCTGTACAGTAGAACCCCGTTTAGCTGGCCTAAGTGGGATAAACCAGAGAATGGGAAAATGCAGTGCTATCTAGTGGCCATAGGAGAGATTGCCAGCTTCTAGCCCTTGAGTCCTGGTTGGTTGGTGAATGCCAAGAGCCAGTTAAGGGAGGACTGGAGAAACGGGATGTATTAACCTACAGGATTTCAGTCTTTGGGGAGAAAATTGAGGTATGACCACTGCCCAAGGCCCAGCGATGGCAGGGAATTGCTAATGGGACAAGATAACAGCTCAAGCAAGCTTGAAATGTATAAAATAGGCAGGACTCTAAACTTTAACATACTCACCACTTTTACAGCCCTCTTCCCAAACCAGGCTGGTAACAGGAGGCTCTGTACTTCGGTACACCAGCAGCTCCCAGAGCTGGCAGACGTACATGGGCTAGCTCCGCTCAAGCTGTTACTTCCAACATGGCCTCTTGGGTTAGCCACTCCCCTACAGTCCCACCCGACCCCCGGCTCTGGACTCAGACAGCTGCAGCCACACGCCGTGCAGATGTCCCCTTTCCTGCCTGTCCAACTACTGCTGCTGCTTTGGCTCAAGGTTGGTAAAGCAAGATAACAGCCAGAGGGCTCCCTACCTTATAAATCCCTTCTGTTCTGGCATCGCTCCATAGCTTGTGGCCATCCCTGCCAGGACACACGTAGAGCCCCGTCTTCTAGAACACCGCACGCTGACAAAGTCCCGTGGCCCCACCACATTGCCAGGCGTGGCCGCAGCAGTCTCATGGGTGATCACGGTGTCTTTCCCAATCTTCTGGAGAATCTGGACAGTGACAGTTACACAACATTCAGCAAAGCCAGCATAACATGGCTGGTTACACAACCGTTCTATTTAATAGCCCAGGGGTTGTGGTGTATGTCTCTCGGTTACTGTGTCTGTGCCACACTTATCTCTAGGGCTCCCTGTACTAGGAATCTTGCAATGCATTTAATAAAGTTCTGTGCCTTCCTCCCCCCCAGCCTGCTGTGTCTACTTCATTGGCTCCGTAGTCCCACGACACTGAGGGGGGCTGTGCTACAGATGAGGGAAATGGATTTCGGTATTCGGTGGTAATGTACACGGTGCTCTAGGAGCAGGCTGTGCTGTGTGGGAGAACGTTTAGCCTAGCGTGAAATGTGGCTATCAGGCAGGCAGCAGGCCAGCACTGTTACCGCTTCAGTGTATACACTACACACCCCCACTTGCAATAAGATTCCCTAACCTCCACCTGGAAACACAGGCTGCTCAGATAAAGAAATGGACTTCTACCCTTTGCTGACACCTTGTGGCTATTGCCAAACAAGCTCCATATCAGCTGCAAAGCAGAGCCAAGATAACGGCCGAAGCTTGGAGCTGGCACTCAAAGGCTGGAACGCCCTTCGGCCCAGGTGTATTTACCCCTTTGGGCACATTAGACGTTTCTCTCTTTAAAATATATAGTAGAAAAACCCTTTATTTTACTGCTTAATCATAAAGGCCCCTCTTCAGCAAAGCATGTGCTTAAGTCCTTGGCTGAATCGGGGCCAAAGCAAGCAGTCCTCCCTCTTCGGAGGACGAATGCAGTTGAGTCTCTCACCTTGATTTCCTTGATGCTTGGATTCCAGTCTCCCATCTGCTCCATTCTTTCCACCAACTCATCATACACAGAGTTCAAGGGCTGGTCCACAACCACCTCCAGCCGGAATACTTTCCCAATGTCTGGGAGCATCTTGCTCAGCACTTTGTCCCCATTCCCCTAAAGGAAGTCAGGAAGCCCCAAAGAGTTAGTATTCCCAGTAGGTTCAGTTAAGAAAGGACAAGTTAGAAACCACCACAAGTCAGAAATCCTACCGCTATGGTCTCCGTTTTCCAGCCATCCTGGTCCCCGAGGATGCTGAGCGATTTCTGGAGGGCTTCCTCTCCCTGTTTAACGTAGGACATCTCCACTTCACTGAAGGGCTTCTCCTCCAACCTGGAGCCTGAAAGGGGTTAGAGTAGAGGGTTTTACTGGGGCATTTATGCAGTGCTGTTTGCAGCTCTATCTCAATGAATCTCCATTGCATTGCATTGCATAGGACAGAATAACTTAGCTGAACTAAGTAACCTTTCCAGTCCAGCACCAGTGCTGGTGGGCTTAGGAGTGATGCTGGTTTCCTGCTATCTTTCTGTATTTATATTTTGCAGAATAGGCTGTGCATGTTTATATGCATCAGCAGGTCTGAGTCTATATCACAGCTGCAGCCTCTTAAAGGACCTGGGCCCCAATCCTGCTCCTACTGGAACCAGGTGCAAGACTATCAGGCTTGAATGGTGCGGGATCACCCCCTTTGCTTGTCACTATATTTGGCAGACTATGGTACTTACTGAGTAAGGAGCTCCTCCTGCGAACTTGGTTGATCCATTTACTGGGACCAGGGCCAGCAAAGGCCAGTTTATTCAGTTCCTGGCTGATGGCAACAGCCGCCTGCCTTCTCAAGCCTTGAAATGAGAGGGTAAGATTGAAATGAAAAGAGCTACGAACTTCACAGTTTACTTTTCATGCTTCACTGTTTGTGACCCTGCCTGAAGATAAAGCTGTTCCTGGCCAATTTCCTCCCATCAGGCCCATGCTGATTTTTTCTTTTAATTTTATTTACCTTCCATCATCACCGGCTGTGTCAGTACATCTACAGAAACAGGGTTTATCATCATCCACACACGGTTGAAGCAGTAGCATGTGTATACAGCAGCTACATTTGGTTTGCTTTGGATTTCTGCAAGAGTGGTACTCTTTTAAAAAAATCCATTTAGGCCCTTCCCCAACAGAGTAACAACTGTATTTGGAGACCATATGTGGAGCCTAGGATGTGCAAAACACGGGGAACAGGGACTAGCCACATCCCGGGGGCAGCTTAGAATCCAGCAGTTCACAACATCAGAAAATTCACCTTACCCTGAGACTAGAAGCTGTTTTAGAAACTCTACCTATGCTCCTACTTTTCCAATTATACAGCATGCTGGGATTGGAGAGCTGTGCACACCAGTATGTGCAACACCACACCAAGCAGAAGGGAGGCAGACTTCTTCCAAACCTGCAGAATGACTTTTGCCAAAGAAATGGTCTTTGGCATAAACCTGGTGCGATGTGTAATCTAGACCTCAACCTGATCCCTAGTCCAGCAGAAACTGAGACAGCCAGAAGCCAAGAAGAGTCTGTTGGAAGTTTCTCTCTCTCTCTCCAGCAGTTTGGAAAAGAGAGCAGATTCCTAGCAATTGGAGTGGATAATCTAAGTCCTTTCCATGTGAGCTCTTCAAGGCAGGGAGCATGTTTTATCTATACATTTATGGCACTATAAACAATAGCCTCCCTGGAAACACAGACTGTTCTGCGTTCAGAAATAGGCATACCTTTCCCCCTGTCGAGCTAGAAAGAGTCTCCTGGCAACAAAAAGGGGAGAAGCGAACAGATTTTAAGGCCAGCTGGGACCACTGGGGACATGGGACAGACCTTTAACTGCAAGGGAACTATGACAATTTACACCAGCTGAGGGTGTGAGCTGCGTAACCCACAGCAGAGAATTCCCCCAGTGATCCTTGCTGGCAAACAGGGCATAGAGCAGGGGTGCCTCTAGTTGCTCAGTGTTTGGGGCAATCAGGGGTCGCAGAGTATCCGTAATAGAAATAAACATCACTGCTAAGGAGCAGGAAACGAGGCACTTTGAATCTGACAGTCAAATCCACAGCAATGGGGCCTTCAAGCCACACACCACCATCCCACCCCAGCCCAGCTCCTGAGGCAGCTGCTGCCCCAGTGACAGCTGCACGTCCCCCTCACCGGTCATGTTGCGCAGATGCCTGTAGGAGATCCCGGCACACAGTTTGAAAGTTGCTGGCAGCATTTTTCTTTTCTGGTCTCAGCTCAGTCTTCCAGCGTCAGTGTCTGCGGGGCTGCCTCTGCTGGACTAGCGTTTCTCTGCTGCAGCTCTCCCCACTCGCAGCCTTAAATACTCCAGCTGAAGGATGCTGGTTAGTCAGCAGAGAGATAAGAAAAGACATCACTTACCCAGGCCTGCTGGGGGCCAAGGCCAAACCCTTCTCATGCATCTGTCATGTGGGCAGCGTTACAAGAGGCAAAGCTGATTAAGGGAACAAGCCTATCCTCCCTTGGCTACATTAACCCTCTGCAGCCAACCAGACGTTCTCTCTCCAGAGCGACGGCTGAGCACAGTTAGCCGGACCTAGTCCCAAAGCAAAGGCCACCAGCAGGCCAGTGCTTGGAGTTCTTGCTGAACTATAATACCGATTCCCAGGCATGTAGCCTAGCGCCACCCGAATGCAGGTGTCCAGCACAGGCTGAGAGCGGCTATCTCCCATGCGGTGATAGACATGGTCACCACAGCTTAGACACTGCAGTTTGCCCCGGGCGGGGGGTGTTTTTCTCCCCCATGATTGGACAGCTAGGCCCCAGAGACTACCATCCATTGCCCTGGATCAGTGCAGCAGGTCGCAGGGAAGGGTACTGGATGGCTCACGGGGTCGGCAATGGAACCTGCCTTCACCTAGGGCAGGGTTCCCGTTTGGAGAGTTGCTCACAGGCACTGGCTGGCTATTGTAGAGGGGCCCGGGAGTGCCAGGCTAGGGTAACTGAATGGAGCACCGGCGCTTTAAGGAACGAGTTGCATGGATTTGCAAACAGATCTAGTTGTAACAGGCAGGGCTGGTGGACGTGTCCTTTAACTTAGAAAACATGAGCTTTAAAAAGGGGGGGTGGGAGAGAGAGACGCAGCCTCAGGAAGCCAGTGGAGTCAGTAGCCTTGGGCAGAGCATTAGGAAAATAGAGACCCTGCGTGCTGCTCGGCCCCGGGCCAGCCGCATGCACCCCTTACAAGGGGCATATCCCATGAGGGGGGCTGGTCTGGCAGCGCAGCCCCCTGCGGATTCAGTCTGGATGCTGGGCGTGAAAGGATCCAGCCTCTGGAGCGTGAACAGGAGCAGACCTGGCTGAGGAAAGACGCCGCTGGGGGAAGGGGAGGTGCTGTATAGGCAGCAGTCCCACCTGTGTGAGCGAGGATGGGGGAAGTCGGTTGGAACTATGGCGTGGGGCTACACAGGCATCTCTGAGCAAGGGGCCGTCCCATTATGTACATCCCTGCACCCTCAGAAGCCCCTCACCTCCCCCCCCCCAGT
Organism: Terrapene triunguis; assembly: GCF_002925995.2. Taxonomy (NCBI): domain Eukaryota; kingdom Metazoa; phylum Chordata; order Testudines; family Emydidae; genus Terrapene; species Terrapene triunguis. Next base: position 12,842,574 of record NW_020664404.1, read on the forward strand.
GCCTTGAGTGGTCTGAACTCAGCTGCCCCCAGAGCCTCCTGGGAGTGAACAGAACCATTGGCTTTGGGGGAGGGGAACTCTGCACCCCCACCACCCCTTAGGGGCATCACTGACCAAACCTGGCCCTGGGGGTGTCAGCGTGCCCCCATCTGAAGCTGGTCGGGATGGAAGGAGGGAATCTACACAGCCACCTAATACAGCTTCCTTGCACAGCGAGTGTTAGGAACAGATCTCTCCCCCCACGCCTACCCCAGGAACCTGGGCAGATGGGCATTCTCCCGGCATATCGGGGGCAGGGGGACACAATCTGCCCCTCGAGATGGAGAAGGCTGTCTGGCTCCCGGCTCATCCACTCCCCAGGGCACGGTGCAGGATTCGAACCCTACGGGACATGTACTAACTGAAGCAACCTTAACGAACAGCAGCAGCACTTGGCTTTTATGTGCTCTTTCATCCATAGCGCTCGAAGAGAGGTCAGTACCATCAGCCCATTTTACAGAGGGGGAAACTGAGGCACACAGGGAGACGTGCTCAACAATCCAGTGGCTGGGAGATGAATCACTGAGGGTGATTAACCACGGGAACAATTTGCCAAGGGGCGTGGTGGATTCTCCATCCCTGACCATAGAGATCTGCTCTAGGGATGATTTTGGGGAGGGTCTCCAGCCTGTGTTACACTGGAGGCCTGACTAGCTGATCACAGCGGTCCCGTCTGGCCTGGGAATCTCTGACTGTACCAGGTGACCTGGCAGGGCAGGGGACAGAGCCCAGGTCTCCCCATAGGCACTGCTCTGCAGTGCAGTACAGATGTAGTCATCTGAGGGAAGGGGAAGTCCCCCTACACTGAGGTTTTCAAAAAACATGTATTTGCCGGGCCAATATCTCCTTCAGAGGTTGGATTATCTCCCAGCAGGGTGGGCAAACTGACAGCGAAACGATAACACTCAAGGATGGGATGACATTTCCCAGATGAGTTACAGCCATAGAGACAAAGGCTCAGAAGAGCCAGTGAATCACCAGCTGCTTCCTTTGACGTCAGCGTTCGTACCCTTGTGCAGGGAGCCTGACCTTCCACTTGATGTTGCAAGAATGGAGGAGGCATGAGGGCAGCCCCATCTGCGCCATTAACCCCACAGTCCGGCCTCAAAGCCAACATAGAGGGGCTGGGGGGGGGGCGTGGCCAGGGCACTGGGCTGGGACTCAGGAAAACTGGGCTCTGTTCCCCAGACCTGCCGGGCAACTCCCCCATTTTCCCTCCAACCCTTTGCCTTGCGAGCTCTCTGAGGCAGGGACGGTCTCCAATTATGATCCCGTGCAGCACCCAACATGAGGTCCCAGCCTCTATGTGCTACCATAATACAAACAACTGCTACTACTGAGAGCAAGAACATGCGTCACCTGCCAGCAGCCTCCAGTTCCTCGACCCGACACAGCTCGAGCTGCTGGGCCGTAACAGGTTCCACCCAGGGCAGCATCACAGCTTGGATGCCTGCAGCTGGCCCAGGCGTGAGCGTAGGCCTCGGGCAAGGGTAAAGTCGGGCCAGTTCCACACGTGGGAAACGTTTCTCTCTGGCAGATCAATTTAAAAACCAAGCAGCTGCTGTGGGACGCTGCTCGGGCCGTGGAATGGGCTCAGGGGAGATGGGCAAGTGGGCAGGTGAATTTCAGACACAGCCATGGGGCTATCATGTCACCAATTCACCCACCCCTCCCAGCAGGGTGTGTGACTAGCTACCTCCACCCCCATCCTCACCCTGGCTAGCATGCACTTCCCCCTCTCTAAATCATGCTGTGATTGTGTGCCTGAAGGCCACTGCATAGAAACAAACAAACAGCCTTTTCTGTCATGCTAGATAAGAGATATCGAGCATTTAAGTGAGTAATAAAATCAATTAGCTGGAGCTGCCTGGTAGGATTAGGATAAAGTGTTTTAATACAGACAGATAAACTATCAGTCCTGGCTGCAAATTACACAAGCAACAACTGAAGCACAGCCTGGAGCTGGTTTTCCTCACAACATGGGTCCATTACAGTCCCCCACCACGCTCAGTTCCAATCGAGCATCTCTGAGCAAAAAGGTTTGGGGTGAAAAGTGGCTTTTCAAACAACAGGGATATTTCTGTATGTTTTCCACTCCCCCGCATACAGAGAAAAGGGTCTTTTTCTCTTTCAGAGTATTTGCACAGAAAAGACTCACCATGTTGTGATGCAGCCACAGAGCAGAAAGGTTCCAGGTCTGAGCACGGTGTGCTGAGGGGGACGGAGATCTATACGTACAGTGACCAGATAAAGTCAGCAACAGTCCCTAGAAGTTAAAAACCAGTATGTAAGAAGGTCACATTTCACTCAGGAAGATTTTTTTCCTCCTATCCCAAATATTGAAGATTCACCTCGGATGTATTGCTTGGCTGGTTCTTTGTTTTGTTTAGAGCGGGTAGAAACATGCAGGGGAAAAGTGCAATTTTGTGGTGAAAATTAAGATTTTTTTTAAATTAAAAAAAAAAAAAAGTTTCCAGCCAGCTCTTTTATTGCCAGCTCTTTGCTGGAATTCGCAGCTCAGCTGACAACACAGGCACGGGAGCAAAAGCTGGAATGAAGGGATGGATCCCTCGATAAATTGCCCTGTTCTGTTCAGTCCCTCTGATACATCTGGCACCTGCCACTGTCAGAAGACAGGATCCTGGGCTAGATGAACCATTGGTCTGACCCAGTAGGGCCGCTCTTATGTTCTCTGCCATTCGCAGGAGTTTGAAAGATTTTCCAACAGAACCAGAATTACAAGGCCCATGCCAGGTGTCTATCTGGCTGACTGTATGGCTCCCACCACCCTGCCAGACACCTCCCAAGCCTCCCTGAGTTCAGCCTGGCAGTCCAGGCAGCGTAGCCCCAGTTGACTGAGGAGAAATGGACGCACACTCTATCCCTAAGCTGGACTAGAGACGGGCAGTCGGCTTAGACCAGCTTTCCCAACGCCTCCCCCTACAGAGGCGCACAGCTCAGGACGTTCCAGTCGGGGATCAAGGCCCATCTCTGGTGGTGGCCACAGCAGAGGCTAGTCTAGCCTGAGAGAGAAGCGGAACCAGACCCCTGAGTGCAGCTCTGCATGCTGACCAGCACTGGCTAGCAGCGCCCCCTCTCCAGAGTTAGCTTGCAGGTGGCCAGTGCTGCTACTGACCCTGCCTCACCTCCTCCCAGAGCAGATAGATCATATTCGGTTACTTTAACTCTTGCAAAAACCATCCAACACCCAGCTCCAGCTGTCCTGGGGAAAGCCAGTGTGTGAGAGCATGCCTCCAAACACGGGGCTGCCCACCACTGCCCCTGGAAATAGATGCCAGTAGAGAACACACACTCCTCACCCCCAGAGTGTGGCTCTCTTAGCATGGCTGGTCTGTGGTTTGGTACTCAGTTGGTAACAGGGATTGTTTTGCAGCCACACGTGTTGGTCCCAGTACTGCACTCTGCCCCACCCCAGCCACTCCACTGGCTGTTGTGCACCTGGACAGCTCTATCTGCAAACCCCAGGGACAGTGCCGTAGGCTCTGCGTTGGTGGGACAGCCAGCTGGACGCCCGCATTGCGGCTGGTGGATAGAGTCTAAATGCAATCGTTCGTGTCGCGTCTTTCACAGGAATCACGCCCCCAGAACTCCGGAGCTGGACGCAGAGCTGCAGATAAACAGCAGCAGAGGGACAGAAAGTCTAGGCATGGCCAGGGGAACAGCGGTGTTTGCAGGGGAGAGAGTCTCCATGTGCATAGGCACAGGGAGCAGACCACTGTGACAATGGGTAATGAGGAGCCATCCCAGACAGGGGAACCCTGAACCCTTCAAGCTTCATCTTCCCCAGAGGTGTTGGTCAGACTAGGTAGCCCAGAGCCCCTGTGGTTGTGCAGCCTGTACTTATCCACACAAAGCAGTCGCTCCCGAAGGCAAGGCCTCTGTCCAAGGACATGGTTTTGTTTTGAAGAGTGTCCAAAACCAAAACCACCCCCAAGAGCTCAGGACAGAGCCACCTCTGCAGTTCCTGGTCCCAGATGCTAGTGTCAGTTGTAAGACCAGAAGGGCTGGTGGGCTGGTCCCCTGTGTGACGTGCCGGAGAGTGCCTGCAGCAGAGGGATTGCTGAGAAAGGAGCGCTGTCTGAATGGGCCAGGCCGGCTCACTGCACCAACCACCACCGATTTCAAATCAACGTTCTTGCCTCCCAAAGCAGAGTGAGCCTGGGTCTCGGAGCGGCAGGGTTCGGATTCCCGGAGCCCAAGGCTCCAGCCAGACCTTCTGAGTAGAACAGTCGAGTCCCGGGAAGCTGACCGCGAGGGCGATCAGCGCTCAGAACGTAGCCACAGGTTCCATTTTACAAAACGCAGCTCCAATGCGAACAATCCCACCATGGGGCCCCGGAGGCCTTTGCTGCAGCGTGACCCGCTCGGCAAGGTGCTTTGTTTCTCCCAAGACTCTCCCAGGACAGGGGCAATTGCAACTGGAGGGGTTAAATGTGCTGGCTGGCTCCTCACACCAAGGCAGACTGGCCCTAGATGCCGGGGTGAAGTGCCACAGCCCGGCTGGCAGGCGCTGGGAGAAATGTCACCCTAGAGACTAATTCAGAGCCAGGATGGAAAAGGCTGCCTGCAGCACAGCGCCGAGCTGCCAGGTTTGTCTGGAGCCAGAACATCAGGGGGAGCCTAGGGAAAGACGGGGCACCGACGTTAGAGGCCTGCACGCTCCTGGGCCGGGAAAGAGGAGTGACCCAAGACAGGTTATTCACTCAGTATCGTAACAACGCCTGGCTCGGACACAGCTTTCTCCTCACCCCCCCGGGAGGCAGGGCAGTGCTATGATCCCCCGTGTACAGATGGGAGAGCTCAGTGACTTGCCCAGGGTCACACAGGAAACCTGTGGCAGAGAAGGGCCAATAGACCAGGCTTACTGTAGGGGCAGTAATCACCTACCCCTTCTATTAGCCACTGGGGCCAAGAGGGGAGAGCGGGTTCTCCTAAAACTGAGCCGAGACCCTACAGGACTGAAGTAAGGGGGTTTCAATCAGCTCCTGACAGCTCCTGGTAAAGGCGGGACGTGAACTGGCAAAGTGCTGAGGATCCAGCATCGGCCCCATGGAGCAGAGCAGGGGCTCGCGTGCTCGGCTCACAGCTGCAGGGGGATGCCGCGAGCCCAGCCCGAGCCCACCCTCACGCAGAGCCGAGGGTTCTTTGGCTCATTCGGTTTCCAGAGCAACAGGAACGGAGGCGATTTTCCCTGCTCTCCTCACCGTTTGCAGGGAGCCTCCGAGCAGCCGGACCTTGGGGGAGGGGGAGGGAGAGAGAGAGAGAGAGAGACGCGGAAGGCAGGGCTGGCTGCACAGAAGGTACTTATGGCTGGAAGCACCAGATGCTCAATTGCTGCACCAGAGAGGGAGAGGTAGGTGCTGGTGCCTAGAGCCGTCACACCACCGTTGGGTCCAATGCTCCCCCGGCTAGGGGATGCAGCTGGTTTCCTCGGGACTCGCTCGGGGACGGGCAGTCGGACACCCAGTCTGGCTGGTTATGCAGGGAAGGGGAGGCTGACAGTTTCGTTACCGGGATTGTCTAGCGGAGGCTGGCAGTTTGCTTTCAGCATGGAAAGGCTGGGCCCCAGGCTCCCAGCGTGAAAGGCCCAGAAAGGACTGTCTGGAACAGACTATTTCCCATCTCCCATCCAGCTGTAGCCTTAAGCACGACTTTGCTTTTAGGCTCTGAGCTCTTTGGGGCCAGGCTGGTCTTTACTCCAGATCTGCCCCCGGCCAGCATGATGGTGCCCAGCCTGGTGACCTCTACGTGCTACTGCACAGAGATATGAAACTGCAGCAGCAACGTCCCGGAGGTTCCTTGCCTTCTCTCCTGCAGCTGGGAGCAGGAAGCTCAACAGGCTGCTGGGGTTGAGAAAAGGCCCATTTCCTATTAGAGACATTTATAAGTCTCTCGTTAACCTTGCTGACATCGCAGGCACCCCAGGCCCAGCTTCGCCCCGGAGCAGGGGCATGTGCAGGAGTAAAAACCAACGGCTTTTGGAGGGGCACGTTGTGTGCCCCCGCCGGGGCCCCCAGATAGGGTGACCAGATGTCCCGATTTTATAGGGACAGTCCCGATTTTTGGGTCTTTTTCTTATATAGGCTCCTATTACCCCCCCCCCCATCCCGATTTTTCACATTTGCTGTCTGGTCACCCTACCCCCAGGGCTGGTCACTAGCACTCTGGCTGTTTCCAAAGGAAGCCTCCCCACCTCCCCAAGCATTTTACAATGCAGCTCACCCTCTGTCCTCAACACAGTGATGGACAATAGGGTCCCAGCAGGGCATTGGGATCAAGCTGGAGCACTGCACGCTGGGACCTGTAGTCTCCATAGGGCAGATGCAAGACTTTGCCCTATTACATGGTACGTAGGCGCTCCAGTCGTGGACCTCCTGTGCCAAGCGCTGTACAAACAAAGCCAGTCCCTGCCCCAAAGAGCTCACAGTTTGGGCTGGTCCAAACAGGGTGGATATGGCGACATGCAGAAGTTAGGGGGGTTGTTCCAATCGGAATGACACCCCCCTTTCATGGGACACTTCAAATAGTTGGTTTTGGACAATTTTGCCTTGGAAACTTATCAAAACGAAATTTCCTATTTTTTCTGTCCAAAAGAAACGTTTCAAAACGTTTCTTTTCATGGGAGATTTCATCCACGTCGATACCGTTTTGCAAAAACGGTTGGTTTCGTTGAAACTGCATTTTCTGGCTGAAAACTGTCTGGACACAACGTTTTCAACCAGCCTCATTTAGAATCTTGCCTCAGACACAGGCCTCAAGCCCCTGGCAAACGTATTGAAATACTGCATTCTGTGCCCTCAGCCATGTACTAAACACAGATCATAAACAGCACCCCTTGCTGCCCAGGCAATGACAACACCAGCAAAGAATTAGGCCCTTCTCCTAAAGAAGGACGTGCTATCTAGCTGCCCATGGGGGGTCTGCAGCCCATGGGCAGCCCTGATTTAAGGGCTCTATACTTTGGTTCCCAAGTGAGCCCGGTGTCTGCAATCTATATCCCCTCCACACACAATCCTCATGCACTTCGGGCTTCTGTGGCTAGTCTCACTGCTCATTAGCCAGCAATGGGCCCGCAGGGAAAGAGGTCTGGCACCCAAACAAAAGCCAGGTACCCCACAGCAGAGCTCTGCCGCAGCCCGTACTGCTCCTGGGGCTCAGGTGGCAAGCAGCCATCTCAGGGAGATATGGGGCACCCTTCCCCAGGAATGGGGGGCCCAGAGGGGGGGGGGGGGGGGGTTGATTCTAGCCCCCGGCTGGAGGTGGGGCTGCAAACACATGCTCCCTTATGCAGGGTGGAGGAAGGAATTTGGAAACAATGGGCCCCCCAATTCCCACATACACTGAGGCCACCTCACCCAACTCTCACCCTGGCAAGGGGCGGAGACCATCTGCTCCCATGTTAAAGCCCCTTTCCCATGCCAGAGCGGCATACAGGGGCTGTAGTAAGCCTGCGAACCAGGCCTGGCACCTCTGAGCTTCCCAGGGCAGGGAAGGCAACTTAGGCCTGTAATCCCCACACCCCATGCTGGGACGGCAGTGCAGGGATCCCAGCCCCGTCTCCCTCCAAGGCAGATATATCAAGCAGCCAGGGCCTTTTGCCATGCGTGCAGCCCTTGAATCCCAAGGTCCTGCCTGCTCCACAGACACCGAGGATCATGGGTCACTTCCCGAGGAGTCAGGGCTCCCCAGGGTCCTTGGCCAAGCTGTCCTCTCCCCAGCCCGCTGTGCAGAGTGCACTCTGGACATCTGGCTACTACCCCCGCACTGGCTGCATGTCTAGAGGGCTCTCGCAGGAGATCCATTGAGAGAACGAGATCCCAGGCAGGGCTGACCCCTCTCAGCTCAGCCTGGCATGGTGCAACTAGCCCGTTCTCTCAGACTCGGACGGAGGGCCAGGTTAGTCATGGGGAGCCCAGAGCTGCTGCATTCTCTCTCTGCAGGTGCCTGGAAGTCCCTGCCCGTGAGACCATGCTACCAACCAGACAGTGCTGAGAAGATGCCAGAATCCATTCCCTTAGGAATGGCCTGGGTTACCATGAACCACACAGAGGGGATGGGGAGCGGTACCCAGCCCGACGAGAACACAACGTGGTCTCCTTTGGCCCCGGAGCCGTCCCCGTGGGAGTCCCACACCATCGTGGTGGTGGCTATCTTCTGCTGCGTGTGCCTGCTGCACTTATCCGCCTTCCTGTACACCATCTGCTTCCAGATCCAGGGCCACTCCAGGCCAGCCCCCAGCCTGGCCAGCCCCGGTGTCTACGAGGAGAATGAGATTTCCACCTTCCAGCCATCCCCCTCCGCCACCGACACGCCAGCCAGGGCCAACCCCTCCTGAGAGCAGGAAGGGGGTGAAGCCAAGACACCTCTGAGGCCAGCACTGCGGCTGGTGTAAGTCAGGGAAACTGCTGATTTCAATGAAGCAAAACTGGTTTGCATTCGCTAGGGATCCGGCCTAAGTGGTTCACCGGCTGGAGCACATGGTTTAAGGGCCCAGCCATTGTTTGCACCAGTGTGACACAGAGGGGGTTAAATCGCGGCGTCTAGCAGCCTACTGTGTCTTTGCTAGGGGGCTGCAGCACCAGTCCTGGACACCGATGGCTGATGACGCCGATGGCTGGCAGCCCCGAGGGAGCTCTCCCCAGGCCCAGTGGGGTCTCAGCGTGCTACAAAGGGCTGAGATCATTCAGCAGCCCGACCAGTCCTAGTGGGGGAGACAGTTCCATCTGGCCACGCCCAGGCCTGCCCCCCGCCCTGCACCTGGTAACTGCGGGCGGCCCCTCGCCATAGGAGGCAAGACAAAAGCTGTGTCACCCCACAGACAGCATGGGGTGGAGAGGGCAGCCTGTGAAATCCCAGGGGAAAGCCATCCTGCAACCTTGGGGGGGCAAGTGCTGCTTAGCCCGTGGGCCCAGCGCAAGGTCCAGCCACTGCAGGACCTGGCTCGTGGGGCTGGTGTCAGGCCTTTTCCCTGGAGAGCCCCCATGCACAAGGCTCCCCTCCATGAACACGGCACACGTGGTGAGCAGGACGGGCTTGTGCCTAGGGCGCTGGGCAGGGACTCCGGAGACACAGGGTCAGGTCCCAGCTCTGCCACATGCTGCCTCGGTTACTCTCTCTGGGCCCCTTCCCGCAGCTGTGGATGGGGAGAAGGACCCTCCCTTGGTCTGGCTTGGCTGCTCAGGCTGTGAGCTCTCTTGGGCAAGGACCGTCCTTGCTACATATAGCACCAAGGGGTCTTGAGTGCCACCGAAACGTAGCCTGCAGGATGCAAACCCTGCGGCAGCCTCCATCCCAGACCCAGCTGCAAGTACAGGAAGCTTTTTAAGTTGCAGTCACTACAGTGTTTTACCTTGTTCTCCAGGAGCTGGGGATCGAGTCTTCTCTCACACAAGCAGCTCTCTCTTCCCCCAGGCTCCAGACAGGGGCTTTTAGCCAGAGGGCAAAGGCAGGCAGCCTGCAGGAAAAATCCCCCTTGCAAGTGGGCCTGGGAGCTTTCCCTTCCCACAGGAACAAACAGAAGAGCCCAGTCCTCTCTGCACCAGGGCCCCATTGGTGGCACCTGTGGGAGGAGGCTGGTGCCTAATTGATCGTTAGGGGGAAGGCAGCAACTTGCAGGTGTGTGAGGGGCTTTGGCTTCAGTCTGAAACTTGTGCCAGGCTCCGATACAGGTTGAGCCATGGACTAGCTCTCCGCAGGCCTGCCCCACCCACTCACCAAGGGTGGTCAGGGGGCTTGGGCACTGCCATCTGGTTTCCCTCCTCACCCAGGCGCTGCCTGGGAGCCATGTGGTAATAGTGCAGAGGGCGAGCGCGCCTGGAGGGAGCACAGACAGCTGCCAAGGGTGGGACAGCAAGGACCTGCCACCAGCCTACGCTGCAGCACAAGGCGGGGAGCTGTCAATGGCCCTGCAGCTAGGGAGGGGTGTGGAGATGCTAGAATCCAGCTCCCCAACCCCTCCAGGCAGCTGGGCCCCTTTGTCAGCTCCCCCTCCCCACCACAGAGCCCGCCACTGCCAGGAACAGACCCGCTGCCCCAGCCAGCACCCCGTCGGCCTGCTCCCACGCCAGGGGTGGAAACGCTCCCTGGGGGCGCTTCCCTCGACTCCGCAGGTTGCAGGACTGGCCCCAGGGGGATGAAGGCGAGGAGTCTGCACTATGGGATGCTTTCCTTTCCCTGGCTGGGCAAGCAGCAAGAAGAGTAACCCTCTGCCTGCACTGGCCAACGATGGGGGAATGGTGCAGTGCTCCAGGAGCGCCCCAGCCGGCCCGCCGTGGCTGCAATGGGCACAGCTACCAAGGGGGGCGCTTGCCCTGCCGTTGCTGGGCCTGCTCCTGTCCAGTGCTGGGGGGGGGGAGACCTGTCTTCAGCGTGGTCAGTTTTGGGGCCCCGAGAGCTGGGGGCAGCAGCACCAGTTCTGCAGAGGGCAGCAGCACCAGTTCTGCAGAGGGCAGCAGGTTGTCAGGCCAGCCCACCACAGAAGGACTCGGCAGAGCAAGGGGGTAAAAGGGCCAGAGCAGAAGCCGGGTTCTGATGCCTTGTTTCCCAGACCCAGCTAGGCTACAGCAGCAGCCCCTGTGCACTGCAGACACCTGGGTCCCCTGGCAAGTGCCATGTTCACCAGAGCCCGTCTCCCTGCCAGGGTCCCCGCTTGCACTGGCATTCCTCCCCTGCCCTCGGGCCAGATTCTGAGGAGATCCCGGCTGGTGGGGTGCACCCCCCACGTTGGGTGCTGAGCTGAAAATCTGACCCTGAGCACACAACCCTGCACTGTTTCCACCCAGTGGCCAAGAGAGCTCCCTGCAGCTCAGGGGTCTGTGACAACTCATTGAAAAACCAAAGCGTAAAGCCAGGAGGGTTATTTCAAAGACCGTTTTACCTCTAATGGGCTACAGGGGATGCACTCAGGAACCGCAGGGAGGATGAAGAGGCTCAGGGCTTATGGGACTGATCTTATTTGGTGGGGAGTGGTGGGTTTCTAGGGCACATGGGGGCCTGGCAGAGAACCAACAGCTTCTGCTTCTACAGTGGCAGCATGGGCCGGTGCTTAGAGCACAGCAGCAGATTTGGTCACTGTGTCCCCAAGACACCTTAAGGAACATTCCCGCTCTGTGCCTCAGTTTCCCCATATCTGTGAGATAGATGATGGCACATACCTCTGTTAAATGCTTTGGGAGCCATGGCTGAGGAGCTAAGGAGTGTTATCACTGCAGGAAAACGTCCCTTGGAAGGAGCTCTCTCCTCATTATTCAGAAGATTCTTGTGTGTTGGTTAGCTCAGCGCTAGGCTGGAAGCCTGCCGTCTCCCTTCCATGGAGCAGCACAGGACAGCCAGCTGGACAGGGGCAGCTGCTGCAGGTTATGGCCTCAATCCTGCAATCGTACGTGCCTGGGCTGGCCCCAGCACTCACATGGGGCCCAAAGATCCAGCTGCAGGACCCGGCCCTGTCTTTGCACTCCCTACTGAATGGCTTTGACAACCTTGCGCGGCTGATCAGTGAAACGGAAAGTATCACATACGCACACAGCGCTCACGTTTCTAGGGGAAGGTGTGTATATTGTTACTGGTGGGGGGCAGGAAAACCAAAAATACCTGTATATCCAGAAGTTACAAGGGCACACTCCAAAAAATAAAAATGACCATGCATGTAATTTCAGTGCTTTACAAAATGGAAGAGGAAAAAAAAAGAAAACCAACCTAAAATATAGTCCTGTAATTAAATTACAAATTAGAAAGTTGTAAAAGCTTACTACAAAAATACAGCGGAGTAAGAGGGCTTCTCCTCGACTGGGGTAAAGTGACATCCACTTCTTCCTCTGAGAGGTTGGGTTTGTTGTGTTTTAAATTCCCCATAAAAATATCCCTGAAACATAGATGTGTACAAGTCACCACATGGCTTGCTTTGCTGCTTTTAGCTTTAAAATGTACATCCAGGCACTCACCATGTAAGTATTTACACATGTTTACAAATGTACAAAAACCAAACCGAATACGCCAGAATCAGGAATTTACAGTGTAAAAAACCAGTCCAAAGCCCATGGATGCTGAGAGAAAGGAAAATACAAAAATACAGGTGTCTTTTTGCAAGGGGGAAATTCAGTCTTGTTTGGAATCCCCAGGGCTTCCCGCTGGAGAAACTGGCATGAGACAGCACCCTATCCTTGCATAGAAACAGATACTGTCCATGTGGCGCACAGTCTCTCTCTGGACAAGGTCAGTGGGTCACAGAGCATCTTTCAGCAAAAGGCAGTTCTCAGTCTGCTTAACAAACACACCCATTTTCTCTCTCTCACACCCCGTTTTCAATGGTATCAGAAGACCTTTTCCTCTCTGACGAGATGGAGTAGGATACAATCATGGTCAAGAAACTTTCTCTGCCCAGCCCCCCACATAGAATCGTTGTAAGTTCTTCAAAAAACCAAGCAGGGATTATTTCAGGGTCTCTGTTGAGGCTCCAGGGATAAGAGACACAGCATCTGAAACAATCTTTCCCGGTTCATTTACACCGAAGCCATCAGTCTGTATTTTTCAGAGGGACAGTCATGTCATTTAGGCCCAAGAGTTACTTTTTCCTAAATGAAGTGTTTCACAGAATTTAATAATTGGATCAACCTGAAAGTGTCAATGAACAACACCTAGTCTGGTTTTACACCTCCTTCTGCAGCATTTGCAACTCACTCTCTGCAACCTTGGACTGGTTCTGGAGAACTAGGAAGTGAAACCCACTGACACCAACCTACCTAATTTCTCCCTCCAAGCTGAGCAAAATGCATGAAGGGAACAAGAACACAACTTTTTGCAACCACTTTCTGTTTCGGTTACTGTTGGTAACATGAGTGCAGCGGGATCAGTGGTTTTTTAAATTTGGGTTGAGGCTGCCAAACAGTCTAGAGGATTTAGACACATCTTCCATTGATGCATCTAAATCTCCTGCAACATTGCACTGTTTTCCCCCTGACCTGTTTGCACTTCTAGCCAAGCAGGTTGCCAAGACCAGGGCAAAGCGAGGTCCATGCCAGTCCAGCCAAGCCAATGGCTGGGACACAGACACTTCCAGAGACCAAATCCAGACCCCAACTGCTCAGCTCCAGCAATGCTCCCGGGGAGCAGCCTCCCCCATGCACAATCACCCTACATTTCACCAGCACTGGCTTTCCCTTACTTTACAACCCAGCACGACCCCCAGAGCACTGACAGCCCTGTCTACACTGGCAAAGATGGGACCCACCAGTCACCAGCGCCGCTGGCGAGAGCTGTCGTGTGGGCCGGGCTCAAAGCCGGGTGAGAGACGGGCCCCAGCCCAGCCTGCACTGCAGCTGCCACCGGCAGGAACTCAGCTCCCAGTTCCACCAGCGCAAACCAGACTGGTGAGGTGAAGATTCCTCCCGCACAACCACCAAGCAATCAGGAGTCCAGCCAGGCCTGGAACCCCATCGCCCCGCTGCGCTCCCAGAGATTCCCACTCCCCAGAGAAGACATGCTCATGCTGGAAGTAATTTGAACACGGGACCTGCTGAGGTCACCACAGGCATGGCTCACGCTCCAGCTGAGAGAGGGGAGGGGCATAAGGCTGTAATACCCTTTCTTACCACAGGGGGCAGGTGTCAGTCGGACAGAAATGGCTAATCTTTGGGGCACCGCTCACAAGGTTCGCTCTGGTCAGGCCTAGAGGACCATGGCAGGGGCCAGCTTTACCCGCTGCTCTAGGCATGAAGGGAGGGAGAGCTCGAGTGGGACTGCACGGCACAGCCTGCCTTTAACCTTGGTTTCCCCATCAGAGAGCCCCTCCCTTGGGACACGAGCTCCCCATGGAGCGTCTAGTTTGGATTTCGATGAGCCAAGCGGCTGGGCAGAATGCGCAGCTCCCTCGACAGCCAGCGGCTGGGGCTGGAAGAGCCGGCTACGTGCCCCGCCGGACCCCATGGCCCACTCCTGCCATCGAGCTCCCCAAGGAGCGGTGAGGCTGGAGAACAGAAGGGGGTTTGTGCATTGGACTTGGAATCGGGGCGAAGCCACAAAGTGCAGCGAGTCTGCGGCTCTCGGCCTGGCAGATCTGGCCCGGCTCAGGAGTCTGCTATTGCCAGCCCTGGCTCCTGGGACAACACAGCCTCACGGGCCAGTCTCAAGAGAGGAGCCCCTTTGGCAACTACTGACCTGGGGGGGGGAGAGGAAGGAATGGTTCCACATAAAGAGGAATTGAAAGGGGTTTCCCCTGCCGCAGCTCATGACATCACTAGCACCAGGCAGAACTGGGAGCTTCCTTCCCTACCCAGCCCTAGGGGGGAGGGACACCAGCCACTGGGACAAGAGAGAGGGTCTTTACTCTGGCCTCAGCAGGGGAGCAAAGAGGTACCCAGGGCTGTGTGAAGACATCGGAGTCACACTGAAGTCTGAGCGAATGCTGTGTGCGCATTCAGCAGCTCAGCTTGGGGGTGGTCCCTGGAAATCTCATCACTCCCCTGCTCAGAGCCCGAGTTTCTTCCGCTGGGAGCGGCTCTCGTTTTAGCACCAAATCTGTTAAGAGCAGACAGATCCCCCAGCACAAGGCCAGCGCAGACCCTAAAGATAAAAACATGGCCCACACCTGGCCCAGCGCTGGGCTCCCTGCACACTGCCGGCTCCTAATGTCACACAAACGCCCGCCATGAGACAAGCAGCGCTGGGGCTCAGGTGCTATGAAAACAGATTGCCCCGCCCCCTCCCCACTCAGCAACGGCACTCAGGTCCCATCTGAGCCCACAGCACCTTCCAGCTGCCCGCGTTCCAGCCCGAAGCCGAGACGACTCCCCCCCTCGGGTCGCTCCTAGGCAAGTGACAGCCCAGGGGCCCGTGGCCAGTCCTATGGGGGGTCAGGGGGTCTTAGTCTCACCCTCTGGGCCAGGCTACAAGTCATCGTTGTAGGCTGCTAGACCCTGGGTAGGTGGCAGCTAAGGGACCCAGGAGCGACCTCCTGCTGGGCCGAGGGCAGGGGCAGGATTCAGAGGGGGACTGACTGACTCTTTGGGACACTTGCTTAGAGAACGGACACTGCGGTGAGGGAAGTCAGAGGTGCTGGGTTTGGGAGAGGGTGAGAAGAGAAGGGGTTTGGTCATTGCTCCCTTCACCAATTCTCTTCAACAAGGGGGTGTGGGTGCAACTGACTGATGGCCTTCGTGACCCCAAATTAAAAGGACCCCAGGTCCTACCCCACTCAAACAGAGCCTCCTTGCTCCCCCGGCCTGGGCTCCCCCAACCCTGCTGGTGCCCCTCAATCCCAACCCACAGCCCCCGGCTATCCCAGCCCTGGGACCCCCCAGCTCAGAGCTTCACTGGTGCCCCTCAATCCCAACCCGCAGCCCCGCCAGAGGGAAGCAGCAAGGTGGAGAGTTCAGTCACACGAGCGCCACCTTCGGTTCAGACATTTTTGCCCTTCTTTAGCAAACCGTAACTCTGGCTTCCGCTGCGCTGGCAGGACACGGCTGGCTGAGCCCCTCTATCGGTGCTGCCGGGGGCGGTGCTAGAACAGGAAAGACCCTGCCTGGACTGAAAGGGGCCAAGCAGCTACAAGACACACTGCACACCTGCCCCCTGGTCTCTGCAGCCAGCTGGCTATGGCCAGCCCCTGTTCCGCCTGAGCAGCTAGGGGCTCCCACCCGGGCTGTGAGCCCCACCCCTCCTCTCTCCTAGACCCCGCAGACGGGGGGGGGAGTGACACCAGCAGGGAGCACCCCTCTCCCGGACAAACGCAGAATGGGCACAACGCCGACAGTGCCTCCCAGGGCAGGGTTCGCAGCAGGAACCACGGGGGCGGGGGCAGAGCCGGAGCAGCTGGGAGAGGCCACCCCAGTGAGCACGGCAAGGAAGCTATTGGCGACAACGAACGCCGACTCCAGCCTCTTGTATGCACACACAGAGTGATCCAGGCTCCCTTGCGCAGTCTGTGTCTGGCATGCGGCCGTGCCAGGGTCCTGCCAGCGCGATGCACCTCCGGCAGCAGGGCTGAGCCAGCTCTGGTGGCGGTACCCAGAGGCAATCAGATGGGATGAGGTGCAGCGAGCGTATCTGGCTCGCGGTCCTGCAGGGGGGGGCTGCATCTTCCCACCCAGCCTCCATGAGTGACTCAGCCCAGCAGGGCAGGGTGATGGAACAGCCCCTCACCCCAGCTCTGGCTCCAACAGCCTCAGCTTCACATCCACGGTAACCCTGAGAAGGCAAGGACGGCAGCTCCACGGGCGGGCTCCGGGCCGGGGCTCTGGGCCTGCCCGTGCTGGCTCTAACGGAGCAGGGTCTCCATGGTAGAAGGGGGGTCAGGAAGGTGCCTGTGCTATGGCCCGGCCTTGGCAGGCAGAGTTGGCCGTGGGAGGATGCGAGTTCACGCCCGCTGTGAGGTTGGAGTGTGTGTTGGTGCTGATGGTGTAGTCAGCCGGCTGTGGGGGAGACAGAGGGGGACAGCGGGTCAGACAGGGGCTCAGCCACTCCCGCCTGCAAGCCACGGGCTCCCCCATGATAGGCCTGGCCAGGAAGGCAAGGGACAGGGGAAGGGCTACTGGAGAGACGCCAGGACGTCTGCAAGGGCAGCAGCTCAGCAGCACACAGCAGGGCAGAGACACCCACCCAGGGAGCGAGGTCTCAGGGCTGGCCACGCGCCCGAGCCCTTCATACCAATGGCACAGAAACCAGGCAGGGCCGGCGTGGGCCAAAGGCGTCCACACAGCTGACGGGGGGTGTTACCGGGCCAGGCTCAGCCATGAGAAGCCTTCTGCCAGAGCCTGGCCAGCTGACTCCAGCTGGTCTGAGGGGGCGTTCGC
The DNA here is from genome assembly GCF_002925995.2 of Terrapene triunguis. Classification (NCBI taxonomy): domain Eukaryota; kingdom Metazoa; phylum Chordata; order Testudines; family Emydidae; genus Terrapene; species Terrapene triunguis. The sequence goes on from NW_020664404.1 coordinate 12,859,418, forward strand.
TTCCCCAGGGCCGGAGCAGGTCAGAGCGAACCAGCCTTGGCTGTAAGGGCTGGCTGAAGGCAGGCGTGGAACTGGGCCGTCTCCAGAGCCTGCTGCAGTGCATGGGGGGTGGGGGAACCCCAGCCGGGCCAGGGTCCCAGACCGGGGCAAATGCCTCAGGGAGCGCAGGCAGGACAGACAACAGGCCTTACGTGCCGCCGGAAGAGCCGCTGAAGCAAGCTGCGCTTGGGGGGCTCGGGGAGCTGCTTCCAGTCCAAATCCGGGGAGCGCATCCCATTTGGTCCAAACACATTCAGGTCTTTAAAGCACTCGGTCTCAATCATCTATGAAGAGGCACACGGGAAAGCTCAGCGGGAGGCACCCGGGGCCACAGGGAGCCCAGAGATGGGACCATCCCCCAGGCCATCAGAGGCAGGGTCCCTGGGGAGGGCACTCTCCCTGTGCCTCTGGGAGCAGGGGGCTAGCCAAGCCGGATGCACTGGGGTGCCAGCACACTGGCGCTACCATCCCTGGGAGCCAGCAAGAGGAGGGACAGCCCCATGCCCTGGAGCTAGAGCAGGATCAGGCTCTTCTTTGTATTCCTCAGTTTAAGCCATGGGGCTCCTGCCCCTCCTCCCGGGACAGCTCCCTCCTGCTGGGTCACCCTGAGCTCCATTCCCACGCACCCTCCTCGGGGCTTGCAGCTGCAGGGCAGAGGCCTGGATCCCAGCTAACCCAGGCTCTGCCCCAGCCTGGTTTCTGGTGGGATGGGGCAGAGGTCCTCCCAGACCCTGCCGTGGGGCCCAGCTGCACAAGAGGGAAGCCCACCACCTGTCCTGCACACCCTGGCATACCCCACAGCCCTGGCACGGAGGCAGAGGGCTCAGCCATCAGGGCACCAATCTTCCTCTGGGGAAAGCAGACAGGCCAGAGCCCCCCAACCAGCGACATGGACTCAGCCCCCCTCCTTGCCAGCTGCTGTGCCAGAGAGCGGCATGGGGGGCACTGTCTGCTGGGACACACAGTGGGGTGAGGGAGGAGTTCGGCCTTTATGGCTGCAGAGTCGTCCCCACCCCTTTACCTCATTCTGCCAGGGGATAGAGACGCTGCCCGTGGCGAATTTGGCGTAGAAATCACTGTCCGTTTGGTCCAGGTTGACACCCTTGACGGTGGAGAACTGCTCGATGTCCAGCACGTCCTTGCAGTACACGGCCCGAGGCTGCAGGGCCCATGGAGAGGCTCAGTGTGGGGCAGGGGACTGACCGCCCCCAGCATGCTCCAGGGCCCACTCCCCTGCTGCTAGTGGCCCCTGGGCTGGGGAGGTAGCCCCCTCAGACTCAATGTGCACCCACTGGAGGATCAGCCCATCACCACTGACCCAGCACTGACTCGTGGCTCTTCCGCCCCCACCCTGCTCCTCCTGGGCTCTTACATCTGGCACAAATGATGGCTTTATGACCCCGGCCTCCAGACGCTTGAAGTTGATGGTCCTGAAGAACGGATGCTGCTTCACCTGGGCGGCCCCGTCCTCCCCGCAGCCCAGTCGCTGCTTCGGGTCCTTGGTCAGGAGCTGGGGAGACAGGGACCAAGGCCCAGTGGTCACACGGGGGGGGTGACGCAGACTAAACGCAGTGCAGCGGGCCAGATAGAGCGGGCAGGCGCTGCCACCACAGCCGGGCGCACAGGAGAGCACTGGGGGTGGGGAGGAGCTTTGTACGGACAGTGGCTCCCCCAGACCCCAATGAGCCCAGAGCCCCAGCATGCCGAGCACTGTCCCCAGTGAGATGGTCCCTGCCTGGTGAGCTCACGCTGCACTGACAAGAGACTCATCGCCCTCCATTCACAGAGGGGCTGGGGCTGTGTCCACACGTCGAACACAGCAGCAACGTCCTCCCACAGCTGTAGCCAACCCACCTCCCGGTCGAGGGAAGAATTCGACCCAACACTCTTTATCCCAGGGGGTGGGTCAGCAGAGCCGTGGGATTTCCTCTCAGCGCTTCCCCTCTTCCCCAGAGCTAGAAGCTGGGTAGCGTCTGCAGCTGAGAGCAGCATCAGGCTCTAGACTGTGGGCCTGTGGGGTCAGGGAGGAGTCACATACACACAAACGCCGAGCGGAGCAGGCCTGGGCACCCCTGCTGCAGGCGCCAGCCACCACTGCGGACAGACAGGCCTTACGGAATGAGCACAGGGCCCGGCGGCTCCAGCTGCCAACTCACCAGCTTGCAGATGGCCTTGGTGTCCTCGGTGAACTTGTCGGAATACAGCTCCTGCTCCTCCTGCACCCGCTTCTCCACCTCCTCCCGCTTCACCCTCTCCTTGCGGGCGCGGAACGGCGACTGCCCCTCGATCATCTCGTAGATCAGGCAGCCCAGCCCCCACCAGTCTGGGCTGAAGGTGTAGCGCTCGTTGTTAATCACCTCCGGAGCTGGCGGGGCAAGAGTAGGGGGCAGCCCTCAAACAAACCCCATTCGGAATCACCCACCAGCTCCCAAGGCCAGGCTGCCCACAGGTGGGAGAAAGGCCCCCGCCGCAGAGCACAGCCATCCTGCCTAGCGGCTTCCCCCTTGACACCAGTACCTGGCCCAGCGCTCTGGGTTCCAGCCGTCCCCCTGCCCCCGGCAATGGCAGCCCCAACACCTACCCATGTAGCCAACGGTCCCGACGCGGCCACGGATCATCTCGCCCTCCGGAATCTTAATGGCCAGCCCCAGGTCCGAGATCCGAATGTGTCCTGCCGCGGGAGGGAAATCAGAAGGCTCAGCAGTGGGACTGCCCACTACCCCCACTCCATCTGGGGTTCCCAGCTCCATGGGCCTGCCGCCTCCCTTCAGCAGGCAGCCCTTCGGGAACTGAGGCATCAGCTGCTTGGGCTAGTCTAAGGAGATGGGTTTAGGGAAAATCATCCCAGAGGGGAACAGAGGGAGCCACTGACCTCAGATGCAAGGCAATGCATGCGACGTCTCTCCCAAAGGGGGCAGATCGTCCCCTCCCATCCCAGAGCATGGCACCACCTCTACCCTCAGCAACAATGAAATGCAGCCACCTCTGGGGTGAGAGCAGCAGCCCAGGGCTGGGTGGGGAATTCCAGCTCAGCACCCCCTTGTGCGGCGCAGACAGTATTCTCAGAGGGGCATCTCAGGTCTGATACCCAGAGCCTGAAGCCGTCCCCCACATGGCAGGAGTCTCCCCCTTCACCCTGACATGAACGTGGATTCCCAGGCTGCTCTGTCTCGGGCGCCCCCCTCCAGCTGGTGCTCTGCTGAGCCCAGCTCGTGGGTGAGCCGTACCAGCCGGGGCAGGAGGGAGCCCGTCCCCTGCCCTGGGAGGCGGCTCAGGGCTGGGACCAGCCTGGGTGGAATACGCAGTGCAAGCCGATGCAGTGAAGAGAGTCAGAGCCAAGCAGCAGCCAGGAGGGGCCAGCTGGGCTCCCGCTCCCACCAGCCTGGGAAGGGGCCGTGTAGACACCGGCAGCTCCCCCTGGGCATTCCCCACTCACCGTCATCATCCAGGAGGATGTTCTCCGGCTTCAGATCCCTGGGGAGGAGAGACAGGCCCGGCTCAGAATGAGACAACCAGGACAGCCCAGGCTCGGCTACGTCCGCACGTGCTCCCTGGCTCTGCCTTGCAGCGCATGCCAGCTGGGGCTCAGTAGCTCAGCTGAGTGCACTGGGGGAGGGCTGGGGGACCCAGTGAGCCACTCGGACACTGCTGGTCAGCGTGGTGTGGGAGCTGGGTCTCACGGCCCAGGCCGTGAGGATGGGCTAGATCCTAGTCAGTGAAGAGGGAGGGGCATGGCCCAGCATCTTGTACCAGGAGCACAGCCCCAAGGCCTGGGGAAAGCCGTGGCCCGGCAGTGTGCAGAGCCTGAAAGGACAGGCGCAGAGCAGCGCAGGGAAGGGGAGGCCCGGGGCCGGCACACAGAACTCCCCGAGTGCCTGGCTGATCAGGAGGTGCCCTGCAGGGAGCGATCCTGCCCAGCCCCTAGCATGCGGAGAGAGGGAGGGACTCACTCGGGAACCATCTCCTCCCTGAGTGAGCAAGTGCTCAGTAGCGGGACAGGGCATGCTCCCGACCCCACAGCCTGGGCACCGCCTGGAGGCGGACACCGCCACTGCGCAGCTCTCGCGGGGAGCCATGGATGGCCCGAGTCAGGCCCGCTCACCTGTAGACAATGCCCTCCTGGTGCAGGTGCTGCAGCCCGCAGCAGAGCTCGGCGGCGTAGAAGATGACGCGTTCGTCCTCGAAGCCGGGGTTGCCCATGTTGTAGATGTGGAACTTGAGGTCGCCCCCGTTCATGATGGTCAGCACCAGGCAGAGCGCGTCCTTCGTCTCGTAGGCGTAGGCCAGGCTGACCTGCGAGAGCGCCCCGCCCCCGCCAGGCAGCGTCAGAGCTGGCACCCTCGGCACAGCCAGGACTCAAACAGCTGTTGCCATGGCTGCATCGGGTTGTACGGACCGAAGGGCACAGGGGAGCATGCCAACTGGGTCCCCATGGCACTCCCCTTCTGCGTGCTTCACTTCAAACCCAGCCACCCCTTTACAAACACCGCCAGTCCCAACCCACGTGATGAATAGTGGGGTGTATCCATCCCACTAACACCCAGCGGGGTCCCCGCCAATGGCCAGCTCCAGGGAGAGGGGCTCCCGAACTGTCCCGGAGCCAGAGGAGGGAGCAAGCAGCAGCACCACGCAGGGCTGGGAGCCCAGCACTCAGGAGAGTGACACTCACCACAAACCTGCTGTTGACTTTCTCCAGGATCTGCTTCTCGTTCAGGGCCATGGCCTCCCCTTTCCGCTTCTTGATCCGCTTCTTCTCCAGCTTCTTGCAGGCGTACATCTTGCCTGTCGCTCGTACCTGGCAGGCACAGACCTGGAGGCACGCACACAGCACAGCGTGAGGAGGCCAGGAAGGGCAGCGCCTGGTGCTTGGGAGAAGGGACTGGACTAGCTGGAGGAGACCCCTGGGCCAAGGGCCTGGCATTATCCTTCCAGGCATGATCAAAGCCACGTCTCTGTCCAGAGCCATCAGGGGAACGGAGTCTCGGGCAATGACCCGGCTTCCTGATCCCGTCTGGCCGAGAGGCAAGGGGGCTTCCCCCAGGGGATTGTGGGGTTTCCTGGCCAGCAGCAAACTGACTTATCTGCTCCAATTGTCTTTACAAAGCTCCTCTGTGTCTGGCCTCTCAACATAGCCAGCCCCAAGCAGCCCCCCTGCCACACAAAGCCCGCCCAGGAGCCAGCCAGCAGGGCCCAGCTGCACGTCCCCATCGGCTAGCCCCAGGCTCCTCCATGGAGGGTGGGGACAGACAATGCCCTTGTGCCCATCCCTCACCACGGGGCTGTGCTCACATACTGGCCTCTCAGAGCCTGAATGACCTCATTTCTGGGCGAGGCCCCCCTCAGCCTGGCAGACAGGCCCCTGCCCAGCGCTCCTGGGGCTAGCAGTGCTTGGAGACCTGGGCCTCACCCGCTGGCAGCATTGCCCAGGCTGGTGCTGCCATCAAAGGGGATTATTTTACACAGAGGCTAGAGAGCCTGCGCCACGCACCAGGGAAACCAGCCCTTGCCCAGCCCCCCTCTCCGGCAGCACAGCCCTACCTCTCCAAAGCCCCCCTTGCCCAGGATCCGGTATTGCCGGAAGGTGTCCTTGGTCACCGACTGCCTGAAACGATAAAGCCATGAGGCGTGTTTAAGGCCCATGAGACCCCAGCTCAGTCGAATGCAGCCCGGAGACAGGCTCGGCCGGGCAGCCCTCACTCACCTTTCCAAGTACTTCCACTGCAGGAACCGGTCGAAATACATGCTGTCCTGATAGTCGGCGAAGGGTGCGCCGCTCAGGTACTCGTGCATAGGGCTGGGGGAGAGAAGGGGACGTTAGCTCTGCTCTCCCGGCTGTCCCACTGGAGGACCCCTCTCCAGCCCCACGAATCATGGCCACGCTATATCATGCGTAGCACCGCTAAAGGCCAGGCCCAGTACTCACTGTAGACAGCTGCTGAAGAGGTCTTTACAGGAACTTTTCTGCAGGTTCTCCATGCACTGGTTCATGAGGGCCTGGCTGATTTCCGGCATGTAGTCTGAAGACTGAGGTGAAAAGAGAGCACGGCAGGTCTGAATCCTGGCTGATGTCCCCAAGCCCAGCCAGCTCCCCACCTGGGTATTTTCCACCTACCTGATTGATTCTTGGGTAGGAATCATGGGATATCCCAAGCTGCCTTGCCCAGCCCTAGGCAGTCCAGGGACTTACTAGGCTCCTAGCACCTTGTCTAGCCCAGCAAGAGCAGCGTGAGAGAAAGTGCAGCTGAAACCCTGCTCTCCGGCAGGGACGCAGACCTGCATCTTCTCCCTGCTGCCAGCAAGGGGCACCCTCCCCTCACAGACACACTTGCCTCTGGCCAGCCTCTGCCTGTCTCCTTCCCTTGTGCTCACGCTCGGAGGACGTGTGGGGGACCGGGCACAGACTCACCTCGCTTTTAAAGAACCTTCGGATGATCTCGTCGCCCATCTCCTTGCGCCGCTCATCCGGGGAGAGCTCGTAATCGATCTGGGCGGAGCAGAAAGGGGCGTCAGACTGAGCTGGGCTGGATGTCCATTGGTCATTGCTCTGCAAGGCCTGGTGCATTTCAGCACCGCTCCAGCTTTGGCAAGGAGAGGCGCATCCCTCTGCCAGCCCAGGAGGCCCCTCGGCACACCTGGGTTCGCCAGACCCAGACAGGCACAGCCCAGAGCGGTGAAGCCGGCCCCAAGTCCCCACATGCTCACCCCCAGCAATGGGCAAAGCAGGGCTCTGAGCAAGGCAGGCCTCTGCCTTTTCACCACAGCACCAACTCCCAAGGCTGAGGGAGCCGCCAAGGCAGACACCGTGTTGGTTCCACACCTCTGCCTCCCATTGCCTGGCACTGCCGGAGAGCCTCCCGACAGAGGAAACGCCGCCGAGTGCCCGGAGGCACCACGCTTCCCCCTCCAGCCCTTACATCAGGACCTGGCCTTGGAGACCAGACTGGATGGCCTGGGACTCCTCTCCCCACCCCAGCGCAGACGTGCCAGCTCCACCCTGTAGGCCACATGCTGCCCTTGATCCCAGGGGAGCTGGCCCCAAGCAGGGTCTCGGCAGCTGAAGCAGCCAGCAGCATTACAGACCTGGGCTGCAAAGGGATTTCAGCACCAGGCCCGGTGCTGCCCTGCCCCAGCTATCCCAGGGCCAGCAGGCCTGGCCTGACTTTTCTCGCCCTTTGTGCTGGAGCTCTGCCGAGACGCTCTCCCCCCTGCCCGGCCACGACACCCCTTGCCAGCTCAGGCCTGCCTGCCACGGTCTTGGGACAGGCTCTGTGCAGTGCTCACGCTCCCCAGGTACAGACCCTGCCCCTGTGCTGGGCACCATGGGGGCCGAGGCTGCAGCTCACGGGATCAGCATCTATTTGCTTGCCCTGGCATCATGGCTGGTGCCCCGGCTGGCTCCCGGGCGACCTGGGCACCCCTACAGGGTCTGACTGCATTTACCTGCGTGACGTTACTGTCAGCGAGTGTTGATGCTCGTGGGACTCTGCCCCATGCTCAGGGCGACCGGCACTGGGCTAACCGTCCCCTCCCTGCAGTACAGCTCCCTGGACAGGCAGGAAGCCGGCGTGATGGGGCGGGGGGGTATATAGCCAAATGTTCCCACCCACCAGCCAAACAAAAGGAACAGCTGTGCGGACAGTGGGAGCCATTTATAACCAAACAACGAGCAACTGCCTGCGAAGGCGGGGGAGCCCCCGGCCGGAACAGCCTGGCCGTGGGGAGAGCTAACATGACACATTGCTCGGGGGGATTCACCCACGCTGTGCTGACCCCTGGGCTCTACTAAGCACTCGCTGCTAGGCCTCCCGGACACAGCTCCAGGCAGAGCAACACAGGAGAGCTGGCTTTGCTCGTCTTCCCCCGGGCCAGAACGGCTGCAAAGCAAGCAGGCACAGACCCTGCCTGGGCTCAAACACCACAGTCACCCCCACCACGGTGCTTGTTAGGCAGCAACGGACTCGGCCCGAGAGACCCCTGCTCTTCCAGTGGCCCACCCTGGTGCTAACACCGACACTAACATGCCTGCAGGGCCTGAACTGGCAGAGAGCAGGGGACGAGCTCCCAGACACAGGAGCAGCCAGGCTTTTTGGCCAAACCCTCATTAAAAAGCCAACCACACCAGGAAAAACCTACCCTGGGCCAAGCGCCCAGACAACCTCCCTGGCGTCTCCTTCCCGCTTTGCTCCTGTTGGCACGGGGCCCCTGCAAGCCCCTCCCGGCATTCCTCCCCGATTTCCACCTCCCTGCCCAAGCCTCCCCATTGGGTGTTGGCGGTTTGCCTTCCTCCAAGAGCCATGCTCTTCTGCTATTAAAATCTGACCTGCCGCTCCCTCGGCCAGTGTTTTGGGAACTCGGCCGGGCGCTAGGAGACGGAGGACAGAGGAACGACCCCCAGCGGCAGGGATGAGCAGCGGGCGAAGGGTTCGTTCAGAACTCACCTCTCCCATAGGGCAGCAGAGTCAGGTATGAAGCTGGCTAAGCACCCAGTCCCCTAATAAAGGGGGGCTGGGAGGAGAGCCAATCAGGGGAATAAACGGAGCAGGTGCTCTCAAAACCGTCCCAGGCTTCGGCCGCCTTGAACAGGAAGGACGGAAATAGGCTCTGGAGGGCCAGCATAGCGGGGATGGCTCACGGGTCGCCCTCATTCTCAAGGCTCAAGTGACATCTGTGTTTTCCTTAATAAAAAGGCCACTGGATGACAGCCATGAGAAACAAACAGGCTGGAATGTCCCATGAGGAGCTGCGTAAGCCTCTCCGAGCCAGCCCTGAACCAGAGTGCTGGCTGGGAGCTCTCCCAGGACAGCTCCGGCAGGACCACTGAGGCCCCGAGAAGCTAGGGAATGGGAGGGGGCCGTAAAGCGACCAGGGTCCAAGCTGTTACCAGTCCACTTTGCCGAGACAGGATACAGTGAGAGCAGGTGGCAGGGACAGCCCCCGCTGTCCCCATGACCCAGGGTGTTGTCCATAGCCCCACTTTACAGATGGGGAACTGAGGCACTGATCGGTTAAGTGACAGGACCCAAGATCACACAGTGATTGAGTGGCAGAGTTTGAAATAAAACCCAGTGGCTGCACACCTGTGCTAGCCACTGGGCAACATTTCCTCCCAGAGCAGGAAATAGAACCCAAGAGTCCGGACTCCCCGCCCCCTGCTCTAACCTACTAGACCCCAATTCTGCTCCTATAGCTGGGGACAGCATCCAGCCCCCCTCCTCTCCGTTCTAACTCACTAGACCCCACTCCCCTCCCAGAGCTAGAGACAGAACCCAGGAGTCCTGACTCCCAGCCCCCACTGCTTTAATCCACTAGAGCCCACCTCACTGGGGAGGACGACCTGCCAGGTCAGCGATTCATCCATGGACACAAGGCAAGTTCAGCAACTCTCAGAGCCACATGTGGCCCCAGGCCATTTCCCTCCCAACCTTTGACATTTCCCGCCAGCAGCCAGCCTCGTAAAGAGAGCAGCCCGCAACACACCCCAGCACCACCAACAAGCCAGCGCAGCCTGCAAGGGCCCCCGGGCACGCAGCCTCTGAGAGCCAACATGCCAAGAAAAACACACTTCGTGAAGAGACACCAGCCCATTGGCACCCGGCAAGGATGTGCGCAGAGACAGCTAGCAATCACAGAGCAAGTCCCCGGGGACCGCGCTGCAGGGTGGATCCCACGTGCCCTCAGTAATGTCACAAGACAAGACAAGAGCAGGGCCGTGCAAAGGGGCTGTGGGGATCGCTCACAATTGGAGCTGGATGGCAGCACGCTGCAGGGGGGGGCAGATGAGACCAAAGCACCGCAGTTTATCTTTCCTTCAGAATAAAGAGAAGCCTGCCCCTGGGATCGGGGCCCCAGAGCACAGCCTCGTACACACTGCAGCATTATACATTGCACGTCTTTCCCCCTTTGCAATATGCCAAACTAGATCAGTGGAGCATCCCGTAGTGTCCAATCCCTGATGCCTTCCAAGGCAGGTGAAACCTCACTCCTCCACCTGTGCAAGCAGCGAGCTGGGAGTGAAAATGCTTTCCTGATCCCCACAGCCCCCGGGGAGCTGACAGGCAAGCTGGGCTCCTTCCATCCCACTCAACACCACCAGCAACAGAGGCTCTGTAGGCCAGGCTAGGTCAGGCCCTCTGCAACTGCTGTGGAACCAGTTTGCAAACTGGGGGTGCCCGGTCTTTGACAATGAGGTTGCAGAGGCCCAGTGGGGGCAGAATCAGGGTTGCAGAGCCTGTATTCCAGCCGGACCGTCAGCGCCAAGAGGGGAGTGTGTGGAGGGACAGCTAGAAGAGCCGTTTCACAGCTAGACCGAACCCATTTCATCAGGGCTCCCAAGCACATTTTAGAGACTAGCTCACATTAAACTTTCCTCAGCAAGTAACCCGACTGCACTAGCTCGAATGCTGCTACAGGAAAGTCCAGCCTCTGCCTTGGGGCCAGGAAGGGGGGCTCAGAAATCCAGCTCAGGCCTGGGCGACACACACAGCTGCTCAGGTTTACCTCACAGAACAATTTCAAGCAAAGCAAGTGAAACTGGTGCCAAACTGTGTGTGGACAAAAATGTCAATTTAATCCTGTTTCTAACAAGTTAGCCTGAAGTGGTAAATTTCCAGGCACAAGCTAAACTGGAATACCCAGTTTTAAGCTCGCATCAGTGTGCGCACACTGGGGGTCGCCCAGGTTTGACTAAACTGGTTTTTAAACAGACCTGAGTTTACCCGAGTGCGCCGTGTGTGTTTTGACAGAGCCCCCACAACTGTAAATCCACCAGTAGAGCAAGCAAACGACACACACTGGGCATTAAAACCCCCTCAGCACTGCTCCACATCCCCACCTCCTCCGTGCTGGCTTGGGATTTGAGGTTGCAATTTTTCCGCCCACCCGTCTCCTCCACCCACTAGGCGCAACGTAGTGGCAGAGTTACGCTCTTCTAACCTGACAGAGACCTTGTAAGCCAGGCGGGACTTTACGCCACCCCCGACTGTCCTGGGGTCACTTGAAACCCACCAGCAAGGACTCAAAAAAATAAATCACTGGAAAGAAAAACTACAAGGCAGGTAGGTGTGAGCGGGAGACAGCCTAACCAGTGTCTTTAACGCACTGCCTTTCTCACCTGGCTTCTCTGGAGCCATCACTGCTGGCCCAATCCCTCCTTACAGCTCGCCTCCGCCATGAGGCCTACACCACACTCGACAATGACTAGACAACTGCTGAGCTGGGTCTGCTGCCCGTGACATGTGTCACCTTGTGCTCCCCCTGTGGTCCCTCATCACCTGGTTAGATGGTAGGAGCTGTAGGGCAGGAACTGCCTGCGTGTGCGCTGTGTGTGTCCCTCCCCGGCACAACACCCCCCCCATCACAAACACGACTAGAGACTGGACACTGGTTTCTTTACTGGGACCGTCTGCACGGAGACGGCGCTTTGAGCGCGCTCCCCGAGCTCACGACAGAACTCCAAGCATGCAGAGCCACACAGCCCCCTGGTGTGATGCCAGGCTGCATGGCTTGGGAGGTCTGCCACAGCAGCACAGACCCGGAGCCCCGCCAGGAAGAGAAATCCCACTGCTGTGCGGAGGGGTTAGCCCCTGTTCACAGGCTTCTTACAGACAAGCAGGGCATTGGGGAGGCTTTCCAGAGCTGTTAGCAGTTGCCGTGGTCATTAGCTTCTCTGTAATTTCCAACATGCCTGGAGGGCCCTGAGCGCGCTCTGAACAATGACGTGCAGACCGCAAAGGGCTGGGGTGCCCGTAATCCCAGCCAGGAAGCCACACGCCCTTTGTATATCACTGCCAGGGCCAGGCAGGAACATTTCCAAGTGAAATGAGACCAGCCTACGCACAGACACTCAGGCCGATGGAGAGGGGCTGTCCCCACCCGGCCCTAGACACTGCTCTGGCAGCACCCAGGGTCCAGGAAGTGGCCAGAAGAGAATTTTCCCCAAGTTCAGAAGCATAGGGGGCATCTCTATGATGCTGTGCTCAAAGTCGCCTTCCCCCCGGGCCGGGCCAAACCGAATCTGACCTCATGACTGCACCAAACAGCAGCTGGGAGAAAGCACACAGGACTCAGAACCCACCCAACGCCAGAGAACTATAGCCCATCCACTAACACCCGCCAGACCAGGGTCAGAGAGCCAGAGACCAGGGGAATCCAGACGCAGCCCTTCCAAGACAGAGCTCTCAAGTTCAGGAGGGGATTCCAGAGCCAGGATTGGAGCCCTAAACCAGCCTGGAGTTATCCCAGGGACTGTCTCTCCCAATCCATAGAGAATGGATGGAGCGGGCCAGAGTCTGTGAAGCTTCTCCAGTTCAGTTTCTACAGCGTGCCCAGACTCAGTGACCCCACATGAGCCTCAAAAGGGACTCTGCCTGCTAATTGAGCCAAGCATTCCCCACTCTGCCAGCTCAGACAACAGCATAAAGCAATACATGAGCTGCCTACAGTGCCCTACAAGACAAAAAGATGCCCATTCTATCAGCTGGGTGGGAGATGGATTCCCCAAGCAGAGGGCCCTTCCCTGTCTATAGCTAACCACATGCATTAGAACCAGGGCAGAGGCTTGTGACTTAGCCAAGAGGCCTAGTTCTCCAGCGTGATAGTGCAGGAACATTTTTCCTCTCCAGGTATGCAAGAGAACTGTCTGATAATGTGGCCATCACCCTGGAACACAGCGATGCTTAAACATGGTCAGCCTTGTCAGCCGCTGGCGTTGGAATGCAGGGGCTGCTCGTGGTGTGAAAGAGGAGAGACTGCTTCTATAGCAGCCCAGACTCAAACAATCTGGAGCTTTAGAGACTGAAATCACAGCGGGGTCAAGAACAGGGACAAATTTCACCAAGACTTAAGTAAAAATTTTCTCCTCTCCATTTTTACTGGTGAAATTTGGATGTGAAATTTTATTGAAACATCAGAAGTTACATGCTTCACGTCACAAAATCTAAATCACCTCCTTGAATCGCAACGAATGAGGGGCCAGGGCAGACTCTAGGTGTGGAAGGCGGTGCACATACGGGTGAGGCTGGTCAGGAGGAAACGCGGTGTTGCTCTGTCAGCCCACAAGAGAGGCAGGAGAGAAGGAGGGGATTAAAGGGAAGGACAGTGGTGGAAGGAGGAGCTGGAACATCCTGCAGAGCTTTACTACCGGTAGCTGGAGACAAAAGGGTTTGTATCTGGAGACATGGAAGAGTCCCAGTAGGTACATACCTGTACTTACCGGCAACCACCAGATCAACTTTGGTTGGAGGAGTTTTATTTAATTGACTTAGATGGGCAAGAATTTTTTTTTTTTTTTTTTAAATCTTCCATAAGCTCAAAGAGCCTCACACAAACCCAGGATTCTTTTTCAGGCATGTGTTTCCCATTAAACACCCATATGACTGGATTGGCCTTTCTGCCACTCAGATGCATCAAGACTATGCAAAAAAAGAAAAATGCTTAAGTTTTCGTACACCAGCTTGAATTGCTGGCAGGACTGGCTGCTTCCTTCGTCACAGAGCGAGATTTTCCCCTGACCCAAACCAAATGGGACTAAGCAAACTCCTCTCAGTCTGAAGGGCAAAAGCTCCCTCAGTTACATAAACAATTTGGTAATGGGAAACACAGATCATTCTAGGAGGCTTACGTTTTCTATTAAACAGCATCTAAAATTGCCTCCTGGCATCAGAAGAGTCTAACAGCAGATGCACATGGATTTCAGATCAGAACTTCAAGTTAGCTAATGAAAAAAGCCCAAATCTTCTGGTGTGACCCAGAGTGAAACCAAGCCCTGCTGGACAGACCATGCTTCCAGAACCAGGAAACCTTCAAGGGGAAAAACAAAAAGCCCTTGAGAACGCCAAGATATGATTTCACTAGGAGGCCTGACTGAAGTTACACGTTATCTGGATGGAATTTTTGCACAGTTGCCTTAGAAAGGGCTGTGAAACGCACTGCCCCCATAGCTAAAGTGCACCCTTAGCACCAGTGCTATTTCATTTTCTCCTGCATCTAAGAAGCACTTGTCCATCATCACCACCTAACAATCCAACAACAGCGAAAGAACATAGATGGAAGGCAAGTGACCTTTTCTCCCTCATGGAAACATCCTAGTGAATGCCATAGGAAATCACCACCTCTATGGAGGCTGGTATTTACAAAGCCATTTGAACAGCAAGAGAGAAGCTTGGAACCCTCCTACAGAATTCAATGGCAGAGATATTCTCTATGGCCCCATTCAACCATAGGTGTCTAACTGAAGCACATGAGTCATCCCAAAGTCTCGCACAACTGGGCCCCCACAGCTCTGCTGTAGAATTCAATAGGATGGTTCAAAAGATCCTCATTTGATCTTACATCCTATGAGGCTTTAAGAGCAATTTCTAGTCCCCGTGAAGCTGTGCGGGACGTTTCCATAGGACTGTTCTGATCAGGAGCTATATGCACGGTGCAGGGTGGGTTTTCTGTCTCACTGCACATGTTCCTGAGAGACTTCCAGCTCCCAGAGAAATCAGTTATTGGCAGAGCCAATGCTACATGGGAATTCCCACAGACCGTACCACACCCCCCATCCACTTTCCCCTTCCCTTCGGAATCCCATTGCTTTCCATTTGCTGCATCCCTTCTCACCCCCCGACGGAGCAAAAGCAGGGCTCCCTACACTCCATATATTACAATGTCATCCCACCTGCCAGGGCCGGCTCCAGTTTTTTTGCCGCCCCAAGCAGCGAAGGGGGAAAAAAAAAAAAGCTGATTGAGTTGCTGCCGAAGAGGAAGACAGGGAGTGAAGGAACCACTGCCAAATTGCCGCCAAAGACCCGGACATGCCGCCCCACTAACGGATGGAGTGCCACCCCTTTCTATTGGCCGCCCCAGGCACTTGCTTCCTTCGCTGGTGCCTGGAGCCAGCCCTGCCACCTGCAATCGTACAAGACAGACATCCCTCCTGCCATGATCCTCCCAAAACCAGCAGGTTGCCCTGGCTTCAAACTGCACCCAACCCCAGGAGCACCAGAGTCCCCGGGCTGCTGGTGACTAGCGGGGCTCTTACCACAGCATCAAGGAAGTGGATGCAGCGCTGCAGCTCTGGCCGCCTCTCGCAGAACTGACGGAAGAGCAGCCGGCCGATGGGCTGCTTGTCACACAGGCTGCTGTAGTCCCTTTCTGGAAAAGAAAGCCAAGGAGGAGATGGAACAGAAGCACGGCTCACGACCGTCTGCATCCGTACAGGGCCATTCCGCAGACACTGCCCTGTGCTGCACCCCAGAGACCATTTCGTGGGCAGACGAGCCCTCCCAGCCCGTAACCCTCCACAGCTCTGTTCCCAAATGACTGGGTTCTGCGGATCACTGATGAAGGAGGCACGCAGCTCTGGAGAGAAGCACTTCTTTAGAGCACTGCTGCATCAGGCAACAGTGCAACCAGGCCATGGGATGAGAGCCACTGCCCTGCTTCTAAAGTACCACTGGCCACTTCCCTGTGCACACCTGGATCGCCGTTCGAGCTGGTGGACACTGGGTAGTGGAGCGGTAGACAGGGAGCATTGCTGCTGGCTGGCGGGTCATACAGAGCAGCTGTGATTTCAGCCCAGATCCAGCCGGTAACTCTGCAGGTGAACTCCTGCGCTGAGGCAGAGCCATAGGGACGTCCATGGGGCTCTTCCCAGGCCCGAGGATCCATCCACACAGTCACTGGACTTGGCTCATGAACAATATTTGTCTGTTGGCTACTGCGCAGCCTCCCGCTGCGAAGGCTCTGAAAGCAGCCCCCGAAGCAGGAAGCTTCTCCCCCAACCAGCAGGGCTCAGAACACCTGCATGTCGCTGCCTTGGTTAAAGGAACAGACGGGCAAGAGTTAAACGCTGGCTTGCACAAACCGCACCTGTTGCCTTAGCTGAAGTCACTGGAGCTGACACTGCATAGCATGGCTGGGATTTCTAGGGAACCAGTTCCTCAAGACAGTGTGTGCCCCCCTCAGGCAGCCCCCTCCACATCCCCCTTTGCTCCAAACACCTCGGTGGCCCATGATTGTGGCCTCTGACCTCCCAGAGGCTTGGGTGCATCTGGACGCTAGGCCAGGCCTTGCTGCAACTCTCTCCAGAGAATGCATGAGACTCCCCAGGGCAGAGGGTTCTCATGCATCTCTCCTGCATAGCGTGACAGGGGCCCAGCTCCATGCTGGGTCCAGCTGCACACAACAAATTCCAGGCCAAAGCCCCCAGCAGCTGCAAGTTGTGAGTTCTAGCAAGACTAAAACATTGCAAATGTCTTTCCCGCCGCTACTCTCCTTTCTCTGAGCTGAAAACCGCCCCCCAGCCTCTGCCTAACCACATTCCCAGGCCATATAAACACACCCGCTCCTTGGTGTTGCATCCCGAGTCCCAGTGGAAGGAACAGCCAAGCATGCATTAGGGGAAGAGTCACTGACATCTCCGAGGGAGCATGGGAGAAGGACACACTTATCTTGGATTCTGAGAGCGCCTGCCCCAGCACCCTCCCACTCAGAGCCTGCTCAGCGCGGGCTTCCCAAGAACCTTAGTTCCACCAAACTCCGCTGGGTGCTCAGGGGACAATGGCTCCTACACTCACCCTCACAGAGGCAGCAGCAGATCCACCTGGGCTTTCAGCAGCGCTGCAAGATGTGAAGTGCCTTCCAGAGGCTGGAGGGGGCCAGGGCTAGTTTTCTCCTCTTGGGCTCAGTCCAGCGTCTGGGGGAGCCAGGAAAGCACCAAGCGGGGACTGCTGATGTCATCCCCCCCATCAAATCCCCATTAATGGAGGGTCTGGCCTGAGCAAGGGACAGTGCCCTCGCCCACCCCACCCCCCGATGTGGACACTCACCAGCTACCTCCTCCAGTGACTCTTTCGGCGTTGGGGGAAGGTCCCAGAGGAACTGGGGCCAGGCTTCCTAAGCCCTGCCCAGTCACCATTCAGCCCTGAGCTAGGGGCAGAAAGGGCACTGGTGCTGTGCGCGGATCGTCCCAGCCAGGGATGAGGACCAGGTCTGCCCTGACTGTATTACATCCCATCGGCTGCCTTGGATACTGCTGACCATGAGGTTTCGCTGGGGACCCAGAAGTTGCTAATGGAGTGAGAGAAACTCCCCACCCCCCTATTCTAACCATTAGACCCCGCTCCTCTTCCAGCGCTGGGGACAGAACCCAGGCATCCCAGCACCCAGTTCCCAGGGCACTAACCACAAGGCTGGGCTTGCAATTGGGGGGCGGGCCAGGAAAGGAAGATTC
This sequence comes from Terrapene triunguis, assembly GCF_002925995.2. Classification (NCBI taxonomy): domain Eukaryota; kingdom Metazoa; phylum Chordata; order Testudines; family Emydidae; genus Terrapene; species Terrapene triunguis. The sequence goes on from NW_020664404.1 coordinate 12,876,672, forward strand.
ACTGGCACAGCAAGGCTGCGCATTCTCTGGAGCAAATGGCTCCAGAATGGAGCTGACTCAGAGCCGGCAGCCGGGACAGGCCCCTCCCAGAGACAAACAGACACAGCCCTTCCATCAAGGGCTTATCGCCCTGCTACCCCCTTGGACTACCAGCAGGTTTGAACCCCAGGGCCGTGCAGGGTGGGGCGATGCCAGAGACACAGGCCCGTGCGATGGCGGTTGGGCATACGGGGGGG